>NW_020538040.1:148533113-148612309 GCF_003426905.1 Ctenocephalides felis
TAGTACTTAAACTATGAGCTATTCTGTAACTCATTTTTTTTATCTTTATTTTGTAAACCATCTCGCTCATAAAATTTGCTAACTACGCATTTACTTTTTTTTTGACCTATATATTCTATCTAAATACTATTCTTAACTCTATTCTATCTGGGCGTGCATTAATTGTATAAAAGAGAAGAAAAAAAACAGTCTATAAACAAGTAATTTCTATTATATAATAAATCTCGCAAAAGAATAAAGAAACAACAGGTGTAATACATAATAATTATATCAAAAAATAGTCTTACTGTTATTATAAAACATTTGTAAACCGAATCGAGCATTGAATTTTAAAAAAGAACAATTATTAAATAATCTCACTATTTAACCTATGTGTTATACGGTAACTCGCCATTTTTTTTTTCTTCTCGCTTTACTTTCACTTTGCAAACTATCTCTTTCCTAAATCCTAGCGACTTATGCATTATTCGCTTTCGCTTATTTCATTTATTGCATCTAGTACCTCCCTCATATCCTACATGCATCCCTATGTCGCTTCGCATTCGTCTAGGTACGCCCCGACTACATATTTGCTGCTTGCCGATAGTTATCTTTCAGTCTAATGTTCCCTTTTACATGTGTCTCCCTAGATATTTTTTTTTTCATTTTCTTAACTAAATTTGATAAACAATAATTAATATGTACTTACTAATTTCTTATTTCCCTAATTCTGTATTCCTATCTACCTATCTATACTTAAATAAACATGTGACTGCCGTCTTGTTGCGCTAATGGAATAAATGCAAAATAACATAACCGGTTGAATGAAAGGGACGAGAAACCTATGATTTTTTAACTAAAGACAATTAAAATTTATTCGACGTTTCCTTTATCCATCTTTTCTACGCGAAAACTAAATATCAATCATTAAGTACTACACACAAACAATTCAACAATAATTAAAAAAAAAATTAATAATAAAAACAGCATCAAAATATTTTTTTTAACAGTAACAACCATAAAAAAAAACTATCAAATATAAAAATTAAATTTCTAATCCCATTTCACTATTGGCAGTATGAGCCGTATCGACCTTGATGTCAGTGGGCTCGACTGATTACAATTAGATCGGGGTGACTAAGTCCGCTCTAATTGAAAATCACCAAAGACATCCTGATCAATTCAAATGCCTATCGAAAATCGGTGTCACCAAGAGCTTTCGCACTGAATTATATACAAGCTATCCAGGCGGTGGTGATCGACCTAACAAAAATTTGCCACAATTCAAATCCCTGTAAGCCGTTGTTTTCGACGCATTCCCAAACAAATATTCGGCACCTCATATGCACGGAGGCGAATAACTCCGCAATTCTCAAAACTGCTCTAAATTTTGAGATAAAACAAATCATAATAAAAATACTCTAACGCAATAGCGCAAACAAAACTAAACTGAAAAAGAAATTCGCTCGTATTTTACAAACAGCCACATGTATTCGAAAATGATTGTAAATCCCTGACTCAACAAAAAAAAAAACATATATATATACAAAGACATCTTCCCTAATTTTAAAATATTTTTTACATACACTTAAAACTATCTACGCAACTCAAAAATCTAGTACTTAAACCAAGAAAAAAAAAAAAAGCTTTTAGCCTGGCGTTGACATATAGGGACCATAAGATCGCAACACGAGAACGATGTCTGGACATTTCGAACTCATATATAATAGCCACCCGCGTTGTGGCGCCTTAAAAACGTAGGGATGAAATGTTTACACAAAAAAAGAGCATAAATATTATCTTGCTGCGTTACTTAAATGTCTATGATTTGAAATCGAATTCTAAGAGAAAAGGACTTCAACGATATCTTACCCTTGCAATATGATATTTTAAAATAACTTTCTTTAAAATATTTAACTATTATATAAAAAAAAAATAAACTCTACTCACAAGAAACGATTTCCATGAAACAACACTTAACTGTATAACATAACTTAATGTATTGGCAATCATCATAAATTTTATATAAAAAAAACAACTATTTTATGTATTGTGTTTTAAGAAAATGATTATGAATAACAGAATACGCTAAACAATCCTAATAATGTTCGTAATAAAAAAAAGATTCTAAATCTGTATAGAACAACATTTTTCTATACACTAATTATAATAATTTCGAATTTAACATTTATATTCTAATAATCTTAATTTAAAATGATGGTAATTATAATTAGCCTATAAAACGTATCTAATTGTACACGAACAAAAGCCTTTCCCGAAAACCGAAATCAAACAAAACAACCCCGCGCGACCGAACAAAACAACGTTAACGAACAAAAATACAAATACAATAAATAGATTCAGCATTTCAAAATTATAAACAACACTTCGACATCAATAAATTAAATTTTTAATAATCACTCGAACCACGTGATTTTTCATTTTCGCGCCAACACATTTTGCGAACTGCCTTTACAATCGCGCATTATTAAACACATCGTCAAACTCTATAACCGTCAACCTATACCGTTATATAGACTCAAAATAACAACTAATTTTCAAAAATTCTTTGCTTACGTACAGTTCTAAGTGTTCTAACAATCATTTGTACACTCAACTATAGTAACAAAAATAAACGTAAATTCAACAAAATATATTCATTAATCTATCGCGTAATTAAGAAACGCCGAATCTCCGTGAACAATCAAAAACCAAAATCGATAAATAAAAAAACCGACACTACTGTAAACTTAAACAAAAGAAAAAATAACCGCGAATGACTAACAATAAAATCTATTACCGAGATCGTAAGTACTACCGTCGATGGTGGACCAGAATGATTACCAAAATAATTTATGCTAATTTAATCATCTGATCGTTGAACCAACGAAAAGTAGTACCCGGCGCTTCCACCATTTGTTACGGATTCCTTTTATTGTACGAATTCCTTTTTTAATTCTTTCATTTAATCCTCATTTTATTGTTAGTCAGTTAAACTCACTGTTACCTTTTATCGCGTACTGCTGAAAGGTTATTTAAATTTACAACTACAAGTAATGAGAGGCGTTTGTTCGTAACTTAACTAAACAATATTCTATATTTATATATTTACATACTTATTCCCTACTTGATCAATCTGAACTCTACAACTTAAATCTAAACTTATCTCTGTACCCACGGCGCAACCAGTGTCCATCACATGTCCATACATCGGGATCCCGATTCGCATCACACTAATCACATTTCATAATTACACCAAGTCTATCTTCGGTTTGGGGCAGCTTCCGATACGCTGCCCCCCATAAACATTATTTTAACTTACATTATCACCAACATTAATTTGATAAAACATTGCGCGCACTGCACCGCGCTCATCCCTTCGACTTATACTTAAGAACGGTATCTTTCGAACCGACACCCTGAGGGCCTACGACCGACTCCTTTGGCTGTTAAATGCAGACGACCACCCTCAGCCTGCGGACACATTCCTCATCAGGACATGGTTTACACGCATAGGGAGAGGGGTAGTAATGGTTATTTTACATCCGTGTGTGGGGTCCTCACTCACACATTCGTAAATAATATTTATGTAAACCATTAGGTTCCCAAACTTGTTTGTGCCGTGGACCCCTTGCGATATTTTCGTTTGGTCATGGACCCCCTATGGTCGGTTTATCCGGGACAGTTTCAAAATCATTATTTGTCCCGAATTTTTGAAAAGTATAGGTTTTAAATCTTAATTAAAATTTCTTTTTTCTTAATTAAAAAATTACAACTACTTATCAAATAAATTATGTGAATCAATGTGTTTTTTATCTCTTGCTGAATACAAAATTCCAAAGGCGAATTTAATTTCATAAAACTAAAAAAAAAACGAACAAGCCAATAGTATTTTTTTCAAGTTAATTATGAAGAAAATTGAACAGAGTTTTATAGAAGTCTCAAATGCGAAAAATCATATAGATTAAAAAATATAAGATATAATATAAAAGCATGGAAAAAGATGATTGTAACATATAATCGAGTTAAAAATCTTACAAAAAGTCCGCAATTGTAATTTGAAAAAAATATTTTTGAACTAACTGTTTTATTGTATTTTTAAATGGCATCTGTTTACTACGTAACATATATTTGTTATTTGTGATACTATTAACAGATCGTCTTATGCTAAACTTAATATATCGAGCAACAAAATGAATTTAAAATGGACTTCGCTGAGATAAATATATTAATGAGTTTAGTTCTAAACTTAAGTAATAAATAAATTGATCATATGTTATTTTCGAAAATACGCGTTACTAACTTGGACTTTTTTAAATTAAGCAAATTTAATATTTAACTCCCCGTAGGGTAGGTAAGTTATAGTAATCGCAAAAAATCGAAAATGATCACTTTCATATATAGTATAATAAATTTTGCGAAGGCAGATCTAGCGGTTTCAGAGATCGAGTGAAAATAGTAAAAATAATAAGTATGAATTTTGTTGCATTTCTATGGGTCCGTATCAATGTTGATTCGTTAGACTGCGATGCGGTGCTTACGCGCTTCGATATTTTTTTTCTAAAACCGCCATACAGCACGATTGCTTCCAAAAAAAGTTCAAAATTTTCAGAAAAAATAAAAGTACATATAAAAAATTTCGAAATATAAAAAAAATCAAACTTTTCAAAAAATTCAAATTTTTCAGAAATTTTAAAATTCTCAAAAATCTTTTTTTTTAGTGTTTTCAAAAAAAATTAAAGTTTTTTAAAAAATAATTCACAGTACGAAAAGTTCTAGCAATTTGCCTTAAGGCATGATGCCATGAAACCAGTTTACAACATTAATCCACGTGGAAAACTGGGGTGTAGAACTGCTATAATAATCAGAAACATCATTAAGCACTACCAAACCCATAACATTTGTCAGTAAACATTTCATATAAGCAACTTTCTTTAAAAACCAACCCAGAAATGAACTATATCTGTAATTTACTGTCCACCAAAGCACAAAATTACCTGTGTAATTTAAATGTCTGAAAGTTTACTTCAAAAACACTTGAGTCCAAATTTATTGCTGAAGGACTAAAATTCAAATAAAATTTTGTTTATCGAATCCAAATAAGTGGTGTCTATATCACACTTCGTTAATTGCCATTCAAACCTCTATATTTGGCATTTATAAATTCTATGGGCAAAATCTTACCAAAATTAAGCTTTTCAACAGCCAGCGTATAGTTTAACCACAACTCAATGCTACAACTTACATACTTTATATAAATATGTAATGTGTTTTATTTACTTTTTGAGTCATTTCTAAATATTGCCAACTATATTAAAACATTTATTGAAAATCTATGTATTATATTATCGTTTGACGTAAATAAATAGATTTTAACATGATGTATTGTAATCCACTGCCGTGGACCCCCATTTTCATTTCGTGGACCCCCAAATTTTGTTTTTGCCGCCGTGGACCCCTTGAAAGTTGCCATGGACCACTTGGGAATCACTGATGTGTAACAACAAACGAGAGAAGCGCTCTCACAGCTATTATATCTAGAGTGCGCGTGGGCTCCTGATACTTGAAAAGATCTAAATAATGCCTATGTATAAATGTATATAAGTCATTGAATTATTAATTCTATTGAATTTAAAACGTTTAAAAAGTTTAAAAGTGTTTATAAATAATTGAAATAATTTTTGCACCTGCAGATACATATTTTAAATGCGCATATTTCATTCATATACATCATAATCCTATGTTGAAAATTTCCGAGATATAGGCGTTTAACTGTTTCAAACTTGTAAATTTGAAACGGTTTTGGATATATCTCGCGAACGGTAAGAGGTATTTAAAAAAATGTTACACGGGTCAAAGATCTTTTGATTTAGTATATTTCATCCGAAAACATCAATGTCCTATGATGATTCGTTCAAAAGTTATAGGCGCTTAAAGATTTCACAAGTAAAAATGCCCAAAAAAATGAATGAAAAATTAGTTAGTTTTTTTAATTTTTCCCGTGCACGTAGAAGCTTCAATTAGACGTCAGGTGAATTGTCTTGTGGGCTAGAATAACGTGAAAAAAACTGCATTTTACTATTCTCAACAGTTGCCGAATAAATAAGAAAAAAACTGAAATTATAGCATGACCCTAGGGTCACGTTTTGTATTCCGATTTTGGATGAAAATTTTGTTTCCGATTTTGATGATTTTAACAATGTTGATACCTTATGACATAAGGAAATGCTATTTAAAAAATTTCGATCGCACTTCAAATAGTTTCGAGAAAAAACGCATTTTTAATATGTGAAAAGGAATAAATGGTTTTTAGCAAATATCTCGGGAACGGTTGGAGCTATCATAAAAACTTTTGCACCTGCAGATACATATTTTAATGTGCATATTCATTCATATACATCATGATCTATGTTGAATATTTTCCGAGATATAGGCGTTTAACTGTTTCAAACTTGTAAATTTGAAACGGTTTTTGGGAATATCTCGCGAACGGTAAGAGGTATTTTAAAAATTTTACATCGGGTCAAAGATCTTTTGATTTAGTATATTTCATCCGAAAACATCAATGTCCTATGATGATTCGTTCAAAAGTTATAGGCGCTTAAAGATTTCACAAGTAAAAATGCCCAAAAAATGGATGAAAAATTAGTTAGTTTTTTTTAATTTTTCACAGACTTCCCGTGCACGTAGAAGCTTCAATTAGACGTCAGGTGAATTGTCTTGTGGGCTAGAATAACGTGAAAAAAACTGCATTTTAATATTCTCAACGGTTGCCGAATATAAGAAAAAAACTGAAATTATAGCATGACCCTAGGGTCACGTTTTGTATTCCGATTTTGGATGAAAATTTTTTGTTTCCGATTTTGATGATTTTAACAATGTTGATACCTTATGAGATGGAAAATGCTATTAAAAAATTTCGATCGCACTTCAAATAGTTTTCGAGAAAAACGCATTTTTAATATGTGAAAAGGATAAATGGTTTTTAGCAATATCTCGGGAACGGTTGGAGCTATCATAAAAACTTTTGCACCTGCAGATACATATTTTAAATGTGCATATTTCATTCATATACATCATGATCCTATGTTGAATATTTTCCGAGATATAGGCGTTTAACTGTTTCAAACTTGTAAATTTGAAACGGTTTTTGGGATATATCTCGCGAACGGTAAGAGGTATTTTGAAAAATTTTACACCGGGTCAAAGATCTTTTGATTTAGTATATTTCATCCGAAAACATCAATGTCCTATGATGATTCGTTCAAAAGTTATAGGCGCTTAAAGATTTCACAAGTAAAAATGCCCAAAAAATGGATGAAAAATTAGTTAGTTTTTTAATTTTTCACAGACTTCCCGTCCACGTAGAAGCTTCAATTAGACGTCAGGTGAATTGTCTTGTGGGCTAGAATAACGGAAAAAAACTGCATTTTATATTCTCAACGGTTGCCGAATAATAAGAAAAAAACTGAAATTATAGCATGACCCTAGGGTCACGTTTTGTATTCCGATTTTGGATGAAAATTTTTTGTTTCCGATTTTGATGATTTTAACAATGTTGATACCTTATGACATAAGGAGAATGCTATTAAAAATTTCGATCGCACTTCAAATAGTTTCGAGAAAAACGCATTTTAATATGTGAAAAGGAATAAATGGTTTTTTAGCAAAATCTCGGGAACGGTTGGAGCTATCATAAAAACTTTTGCACCTGCAGATCATATTTTAAATGCGCATATTTCATTCATACATCATGATCCTATGTTGAATATTTTCCGAGATATAGGCGTTTAACTGTTTCAAACTTGTAAATTTGAAACGGTTTTGGGATATATCTCGCGAACGGTAAGAGGTATTTTAAAAATTTTACACCGGGTCAAAGATCTTTTGATTTAGTATATTTCATCCTAAAACATCAATGTCCTATGATGATTGGTTCAAAAGTTATAGGCGCTTAAAGATTTCAAGTAAAAATGCCCAAAAAATGGATGAAAAATTAGTTAGTTTTTTTAATTTTTCACAGACTTCCCGTGCACGTAGAAGCTTCAATTAGACGTCAGGTGAATTGTCTTGTGGGCTAGAATAACGTTAAAAAAACTGCATTTTACTATTCTCAACGGTTGCCGAATAAATAAGAAAAAACTGAAATTATAGCATGACCCTAGGGTCACGTTTTGTATTTCGATTTGGATGAAAATTTTTGTTTCCGATTTTGATGATTTTAACAATGTTGATACCTTATGACATAAGGAGAATGCTATTAAAAAATTTCGATCGCACTTCAAATAGTTTTCGAGAAAAACGCATTTTTAATATGTGAAAAGGAATAAATGGTTTTTTGCAAATATCTCGGGAACGGTTGGAGCTATCATTAAACTTTGCACCTGCAGATACATATTTAAATGCGCATATTTCATTCATATACATCATGATCCTATGTTGAATATTTTCCGAGATATAGGCGTTTAACTGTTTCAAACTTGTAAATTTGAAACGGTTTTTGGGGTATATCTCGCGAACGGTAAGATGGTATTTTAAAAAATTTTACACCGGGTCAAAGATCTTTTGATTTAGTATATTTCATCCGAAAATATCAATGTTCTATGATGATTCGTTCAAAAGTTATAATCGCTTAAAGATTTCACAAGTAAAAATGCCCAAAAAATGGACGAAAAATTAGTTAGTTTTTTTAATTTTTCACAGACTTCCCGGGCACGTAGAAGCTTCAATTAAACGTCAGGCGAATTGTCTTGTGGGCTAGAATAACGCGAAAAAAACTGCATTTTAATATTCTCAACGGTTGCCGAATAAATAAGAAAAAACTGAAATTATAGCATGATGCTAGGGTCACGTTTGTATTCCGATTTTGATGATTTTTTAGCAATGTTGATACCTTATGACATAAGGAGAATGCTATTAAAAAATTTTGATCGCACTTCAAATAGTTTTCGAGAAAAACGCATTTTTAATATTGAAAAGGAATAAATGGTTTTTTGCAAATATCTCGGGAACGGTTGGAGCTATCACAAAAATTTTGCACCTGCAGATACATATTTTAAATGCGCATATTTCATTCATATACATCATGACCCTATGTTGAATATTTTCCGAGATATAGGCGTTTAACTGTTTCAAAGTTGTAAATTTGAAACGGTTTTTGGGATATATCTCGCGAACGGTAAGAGGTATTTTAAAAATTTTTACAGGGGTCAAAGATCTTTGATTTAGAATATTTCATCCGAAAACATCAATGTCCTATGATGATTCGTTCAAAAGTTATAATCGATTAAAGATTTCATGAGTAAAAAATGCCAAAAAAATGGACGAAAAATTTGTTAGTTTTTTTAATTTTTCACAGACTTCCCGGGCACGTAGAAGCTTCAATTAACGTCAGGCGAATTGTCTTGTGGGCTAGAATAACGCGAAAAAAACTGCATTTTAATATTCTCAACGGTTGCCGAATAAATAAGAAAAAACTGAAATTATAGCATGATGCTAGCTAGGGTCACGTATTGTATTCCGATTTTGGATGAAAATTTTTTGTTTCCGATTTTGATGATTTTCACAATGTTGATACTTTATGACATAAGGAAAATGCTATTAGAAAATTTCGGTCGCACTTCAAATAGTTTTCGAGAAAAACGCATTTTTAATATTTAACAAGGAGCGATTGGTTTTTAGCGAATATCTCGGGAACGGTTAGAGCTATCACAAAAATTTTTGCACCCGCAGATACATATTTTAAATGCTCATATTTCATTCATACACATCATGACCCTATGTTGAATATTTTCCGAGATATAGGCGTTTAACTGTTTCAAAGTTGAAAATTTGAAACTGTTTTTGGGGTATATCTTGCGAACGGCAAGAGGTATTTTGAAAAATTTCATACTAGGTAAAAGATCTCTTGATTTAGAATATTTCACCTGAGAACATCAATGTTCTATGATGAGTTGTTCAAAAGTTATAATCGATTAAAGATTTCATGAGTAAAAAATGCCAAAAAATGGACGAAAAATTTGTTAGTTTTTTTAATTTTTCACAGACTTCCCGGGCACGTAGAAGCTTCAATTAAACGTCAGGCGAATTGTCTTGTGGGCTAGAATAACGCGAAAAAAACTGCATTTTAATATTCTCAACGGTTGCCGAATAAATAAGAAAAAACTGAAATTATAGCATGATGCTAGGGTCACGTATTGTATTCCGATTTTGGATGAAAATTTTTTGTTTCCGATTTTGATGATTTTCACAATGTTGATACTTTATGACATAAGGAAAATGCTATTAAAAAATTTCGGTCGCACTTCAAATAGTTTTCGAGAAAAACGCATTTTTAATATTTGACAAGGAGCGATTGGTTTTTAGCGAATATCTCGGGAACGGTTAGAGCTATCACAAAAATTTTTGCACCTGTAGATACATATTTTAAATGCGCATATTTCATTCATACACACCATGACCCAAACTAAGTTTATGTTATTTACTATGTGGTTTATTTTAAGTACCTTTGCCAACGTTTTGTTTTTTATTTCCCAGATATTTTGGTATCACACAATTGTTTACGTGGAACTGCCAAAATCCTCGTATAATAACAATTTTGGATGTAGAATGGGCATCTTTCGTGAACCCAGTGGCCTTGTATCTTTTATACTACACCATGATTTTAGAAACAAAAGTTTTGCTCAAACCATAGGTTAGTAATTTAAATATTCAACTTGACTAGATTTTTTGGATTCAATAATTCTGGTTTTCGAGTAGTTTTTTTTATCATAATCATTTATCCTCATGCTGCTCCATGGTCTTGGATTATTATTCTGTAGAGGGAAAGAAAATTATCAAAACTTGACGCTGGAAGTTTTAGCGGTACTTTGACGCGTCAAGTTTCTGCACGTTTGTCCAGGGCCAAACTGGTGCGATCGACTTCTGATTCTGCTAATACTACCACTGATAAATGGAGAACGGCCACTACAAAATTACGAGTAGATTATTCAAATTTTTCAAAATTTACACTATGCTTTTTGTTGTGATTACACGCCGCTTCGATAGATGTCGACACCTGTCTTTGCAGACCGTACAATCATATTTTCATTTTTAACTTCCCGTAGGGTAAGTTATAGTAATCGCAAAAAAATCGAAAATGAAAATTTTTATATATCTTTACGTTTCAGAGGTTTCTGAATATTTTGGCATACCTTAGAAAAAATGGATGTATGTGTGTGTGTGTGTGTGTGCGTGCGTAGTATGTATGTGTGTGCGGATACAAATTTTCGTCGACGATTTCGGGAACACGGATGAAGCAATTTGAATAATTTAAAAAACATTGATCCGTATTGATAAGGAGACGTGCTGATTAGTTTTTGGCGGAGGTAGGTCTAGCCGTTCCGAAGATATGGGGCAAAAAGTGCCAAAAACGGTACCTCAGTTTTTAATAGAACGGAGCGTCCGATTTTAATAATTCAAAAAACATTTTACTTGTATTGACAAGATGAAGATTTGATCAAATTTTTATAAGGGCAGGTTTAGCGGTTTCGGAGATCTGACGAAAAAAGTAAAAAAAAATGCCATTTGGCGGTCAAAAATGATCATTAGACATATGCACATCAAATTATCAGATACTTTATAGAGATTTTAACAATAAGTATAAATTTTGTTTACATTTCTATGGGTTCCGTACCAATGTTTACCCGTTAGACAGCGACGCGGCGCTTACGCGCTTTATATTTTGTCTCTATGCATTTAAAGCAGTACGATTGCTTTGAAAAAAGGTTCAGATCTTCCAACATATGTCAAAATAAAGAAAACATTTTTTTTTCAAAAAAAAAGATTTAAAAAAAAAATTTTTTAATAATTTTTTTTTTCAATTTTTTTTTTCAAAAAAAAAGTAATTTTTTGTCAAATTTATAGTTTCTCAAAAATCTTATTTTTTCGAAGTAATTTTTTTTCAAAAATGTTAATCGTTTTTAAAAAAAATAATAATTTTTGGTACGGAAAGTTCCAGCAATTTGCCTTAAGGCACGATGCCCTAATTGCCTTAAGACAGAATTCCACTTACAGCTAGTTTTTATATAATATAATATGTAATATTTTTATTATAAGCGAGCTCAACACATGCAAAAGACGGTAAGAAAAAGAAAAAATCAAAACTATAAAGACACGAAAAACTCATTTATCCCATATAAATGCATGTAAAATCAATGGTGGTCCAGCCAGACCTTTCCGACCGTTCGAAGATGAAAAAATATCCGACCGACGGGGGGTTAACTATGTTGGTTTCTTATAGATAGATAGTCGAGATTTTTTTATTGTTGCTGCAATGCCGACTAAGGGCTATTTTCGAAAATGGTACCATCTGGTTCAAATTCCATCGGTCTAACCACTTGACTTATTTGCTATCTATCTTTTAGCATAATCTACAGCTCCACTTGCCATTTTATTTTTATTGAACATACTTATGTAAACATTTTTGTTTATATATTTTATTGTATTTAAATTATCACATTATTTTTTTGGACCTTACTACTTAAACTAATATGTTCAACACATCCGTTTCTACTGCACAGTTTTGCTTTATTTTCTGGGAATGTCTCTAATTTGGTAATTACCAGTTATTTATGTCTGTACGAAGCATTTAACTTTTTTTATACTATTCATTAAGCTTCGCATGTTAATGAAGATTAACACTCATTTGCCTTTCATTCATTTAAACTGAACGTTTTTGGGAGAATTGAACTGAAATTTGATATCACACGCGGTAGAAATGATTTTTGCAACAAAATGAAAATGTTTTTTTATTTTTGTATGTGCTGATACATAGTTGTTTGTTACTGCTATGTTTTATGATTTTAAGGAAAGGGTTTCTAATTATAGACGACATTTAACGGGATCTCATATCCGATTCTGACACCTCAATCCATCTTGCAATAATTAATATGCAGTTTAATGAGACTCTTAAATTTGAATGAGACATTTGGTAATATTTAAGTCTATAGTTGTCGCCTTCGTGGATCCTGAGCAGTTAGATGATGGCCGTTTATAGGATTGATATTTTTGACTTTGAAAAATGAACAAATCTTTAATATGGAGCATCTTAAATATATTTTTGTTTTCTGTAGGTGTAGATAATCGTGCAAAGAAACATTGGAACTTTTTTTGTTATGTTGAAATATTACTTAATTATTTTTAGTTTCTAATATTAGTTAAGTAGTTCTACTAATATTAGTTTGGTAGTCCAATTAGTATATACATTTTGATAGTAAAGACTTAGCTAATTTATGGTTAGCATTCAGTACATTATATCATTCAATATAGTAAATTATATCTAGTAAGTTTTTCAATTTTTTGTGCGAGATGCAGTGAAAAAACTAGTGGTGCATGGCATCGTGCCTTAAGGCAAATTGCAGGAACTTTCCGTACCAAAAATTATAATATTCAAAAAAGTTTCAAATTTTTCAAATATAAAGCGCGTGGGCGCCGCGTCGCTGTATACCGGTAAACATTAATACTCATAGAAATGTAAACAGAAGTTGTTCTTATTATTAAAATATTTATAAAATATGTGAAAATTTGATCTAATATTTTCAATGATCATTTTGGTCTGCCAAATGACATTTTTTTACTTTTTCTATTGGATCTCCGAAGCCGCTAGACCTGTCTTTCCAAAAATTTAATCAGTTTTTTATTTCGCTAATACAAATAAAATGTTTTCTGAATCGCTCAATCGGACGCTCTGTTCTTTCAAAAATTGAATTACCATTTTTGGCATTTTTTCCGAAACGGCTGAACCTGCTTTTGCCAAAAGTTAATTAGCACGTCTCCTTATCACTACAAATTGAATGTTTTTTTGAATCATTCAAATTGGTTTGAATGGGCGGATCGTGTTCTCGAAATTGTCGATAAAGAATTGTATCCGCACATCCACACACACACATCCATTTTTTCTAAGGTATGCCAAAATGTTGAGAAACCTTTGAAACGTGACGATATATATAAATATTTATTTTAGATTTTTTTGCGATTACTATAATTTATCCTAACGGAAGTTAATTAACAAAAAAAAATTGAGCTGAACTTGGTTACTGAAATAAAATCTCTTTAGCAAAATTTACTTCAAGGAGATTTTAGAATGCGCTTTTATCATTATATTCAAGCTCTATTTCTTGTATGTTTTTTTATTAGTTATAATAGAAATTTTTTCAATGAAGTATGAAGTGTTACTTTATGGCCTAGTGGTAACAGTTATGTTCTTCGAACCAGATTCAATACCTACCTCGAGCAGTCAGATATCAAGCAGCAGTGACATAAGTTTTTATTTGATAATATTTTTTTAAGAAAAAATAGCCCTTAACTGGCGTTGCTAATCAATATTTAAATTCATCACTATTACGGAATTGTAATTGTTCGCGCCATATCAAAGGGTGCGATTTATATTGATATATAAACAAAAAATCATCAATCGAAAATCACACAATAAATCAAATCAATCAATACGTTATCAAAACAATATTAAAATTATTGTAAATACACTTATAACTTGTTATTAATATGAAATAAATATGTACAGTTATAATTAAAGTATTTTACAATTGGTCCTTCAAAAAGTAAAATTCAATCAAAACAACATTGAAAAAAAATTCCTCATAATATAGATATTGATAGGATAATCATTTGGGTTATCCTATATTTGCCAACTATAAAAAAGCTGTGTCGTATAAGAAGTCTGCACAACCGATCATAGTCCTTGTTGAGTTCTGTTTGCTGAAAAAAAATAAATATGTATGTAAAAATGAAGTATTTAGATATACTTTTGTATAAAATATCTAACTTGAAGATTTTACTTTTAATTTTTACTTGTAATTAATTATCAATGTTTCAAGTATTGCAATGTTTGAAAATTCGCCACTGGCGATTAAATTCCGCAAACATACATAGTTTTTTTTATAAAATATCATAAATTATTTCAGCCGTTTATTTTCATATGATGTCGACGGTTTTATGATGCGGTTCGTATAGTTTTATTCGTTTTATTCATCTTGACGCCTTTAATTGCACACGGACGATATTTTCAAATTAGCGTTAAAATACGTTATGTCGAAAAATATTATGACAACATCAACGGAAGGAGTAACAAATTGTAAATAAATAAACGGTGCTTCAAACCGCTAATACTACATTTTTAAGCATTAGGAACATAGATGTAGGTGAGAGCGGGGTTAGTCTGTATACTTATGCTCTACTAAGACTTTACTGTATAGAACTGAGCATTGTAACATAATCAGTGATTTGCCAAAATTTATTTTTAAATATTTTTCTTGGGAAGTAGTAGTAATCGCAAGATGTTAAGTCTGCGTGTCACGCAACTTGATAATAAGCAGTAGTAATTACCAATTTCAACTGGAAATATAGATTAACAATATGTTTTCAAGTAAAAATAGCCCTTTCAGGCGTTACTGCATAAAAGTTAAAATATCACAGTTAGGACATTATCATTGGTTTGCTTTTTAACAATAGAATTTATCCAAAATGGAATAGGTCACATTGGGCTTAAAAAATTCTAAAGTTCTAAATAACAAAAAAGTACTTTTTTATTAAACTAACATAAATCTTTATCATAGATTTTATTATAGTTAATTGTTCAGTAATATTTTATTCGTTTTTCTTCTATTTACAGGTTATTTAAAGTGTGTAAGATGAGATCAATACCACTAACATTGAAGCGAAACAAGGTAAGTCCTTAAATTTTGTTTTCATAGTTTTATAAGAAAATGGATCTTGCATAATTGAGGCTGAATTTCGTTCATATTATCCATATTTTTAAGTATGAATTGCTTTGAGTAAATGCTGTGTAGCTCGTATAGATTGATATATATCTATATCTATATATATATATATATATATATATATATATATATATATAATTTCTTCATTACTCATTTATCATATCGAAATCATAACATTAACCTTAATTATTTAAAGTTTATCTTAATTTATTGTTAAAAAGTTGAGACATTTTGACTTCAAATATTTGTTTGGTTTTTACACTATCTAATATATCATCCTTATTTATAATTGTCATTTTCCTTCCACGAATGTGTGATAAATACCTTTTTCTATCCTTTGCCTTATTGTAACTAATTATGTGTGCACTTCCCAACATAAAACATTTAACATAAATCTGTCACGCTTCAAAATAGTAACATATTTATTTTATAACCCAATGGTTTCAAAATAGTTTGCCTAGATAGAATCGAAAAGGTTACAAAATAATTTTTTGAGATTTGTAAAATTTTGTTGAGAAGTGTTTTTCATTCATTTATTAAGTTGTTTTTCATAATAAATAGTTCAAATTGCTCTTCAAATAAAATAGAGAACTATAATTAGAAGTTCTATAAGCTGTTGCAACATAAAACTTCTTTGCTATTACGTGGCTTCTTAGAAGGCAATTGGTGGACCTATCTCTATTTCATTATAAATATAATAAAAAATATAAGATTAGATACGACGGTAATAATAAGATGTGTATTTGCAATTTGTCTCTCCTTCGATAACTCAGGTTGTTGGGTTATAATTTAACCCTTGTAGATGTGGACTGTATGAAACAGTGATTTGTTGGTATAATTTATGTATTTGTTGCAAGTTCTTATTACACTAATGATTTCTCACAAAATTCAATTTGAAGAGATATATTTATTGATTATTTATTACATATGTTGTTACGTGGTTTTTAGTTTTAGAAGTGAGAAAAATAAGTCTGATTCAAATCCGCTATACACTCTACGGGGTAGCAAGAATCAGGTGTAAAAGCTTAATGCCATGAAGATGGCTGCCTTCCTGACCAATATAATAAAATGAAAATACATCCGAACAAGATGGTTTTTCTTGATGAACTTGTTTAAACAATTCAACAGCATTTTACTTCTTGACGTTTAAGGCCAAAATAAATTAATAGAGTAAACAAAATTTCAAAATTGCAAAATTTTGTTTAGTATTTTACTTTTTGCATTTAGAATTATTGATATAAATTTTATGTTGCGGATGCTATTTATGCAAATCCTTTTAGTAAGGAATCCTAAATATGTCAATTTGTAGAATTCAATAATTATATTTATTACGAAGTACCATAACATTTCACTATATAGATATTTCACGTATTCATATTTCATGATTTTGTAAATCTTGTTTGGCGAAGAGATTTATTATCGATATTCTTTCTAGTTTTTGCACATGGATTGATATACTACATTTTTGCGTAAATATAATTAAAAATACAAGGTGGAATATTAAAAGTGGATTATTTATTAACTTCCCGTAGGGTAAGTTATAGTAATCGCAAAAAAATCGAAAATGAAAATTTTTGCATTTCTCGACGTTTCAAAGGTTTCTGAATATTTTGGCATACCTTAGAAAAAATGGATGTATGTGTGTGTGTGTGTGTGTGTGTATGTGTGTGTGTGTGCGTGTGTGTATGTATGTGCGGATACAAATTTTCGTCGACGATTTCGGGAACACCGATCAACCGATTTGAATAATTCAAAAAACATTCGATTCGTATTGATAAGGAGACGTGCTGATTAGTTTTTGGCGAAGTCAGGTCAAGCCGTTCCGAAGATACGGGGAAAAAAGTGCCGAAAACGGTAACTCTGTTTTTAAGAGAACGGAGCGTCCGATTTTAATAATTCAAAAAACATTTTACTTGTATTGACAAGGTGAAAAACCGATCAAATTTTCATAAAGGCAGGTCTAGCGGTTTCGGAGATCTAATGAAAAAAGTAAAAAAAAATGCCATTTGGCGGTCAAAAATGATCATTAGACATATGCACATCAAATTATCAGATATTTTATAGAGATTTTAACAATAAGTATAATTTTAGTTTACATTCCTATGGGTTCCGTACCAATGTCTACGCGTTAGACGTCGACGCGGAGCTTACGCGGTTTGATATTTCGTCTTTATGCAGTTAAAGCAGTACGATTGCTTTGAGAAAAAGTTTAGAACTTTCAAAATATGTCAAAATAAAGAAAACATTTTTCTTTCAAAAAAAAATTAAAAAAAAAAAATTAAAAAATTTTTTTTTTTTCAAAAAAAAGTAATTTTTTGTCTAATTGTTTGTCAAAAATCTTATTTTTTCGAAGTAAATTTTTTTCAAAAATGTTAATCGTTTTTAAAAAAATAATTTTTGGTACGGGAAGTTCCAGCAATTTGCCTTAAGGCACGATGCCTTAATTGCCTTAAGACAGAATTCCACTTACAGCTAGTTTTTATTTTAATTACAATTTATTTTGACTTAAGGTGACATGTTGAATAAGCAGCCATTTTAAATAAAAAAATAGTAAAGTTTTTTTCATATTTTTTCAGAAACAAATGCTTTACTTCCAATTTACTTCAAATGGCCGACCCTCTTTTTCTGGTTTCAACTTTTGTTACTTTTTATAAATAATTTAATAATTATTTATTAGCAATATTGTAGTTTTAAATTATATTAATTATTTGATGGATACAGGATGTCCGAAAGTACATGATTTAATTCTTATGACGTTTCTGTAATTTTGAAAATTAAAATACATGAAATTTATATTCCAATCCAATAATAGTAATCCAATGGATTGGGAACCATAGCTCTAATGGCTTCCCATTAATAATACGCCTTTTAATATATTACATACATCGGGCGTGCGTAAAAAGTTGTTTCTATCATTGATTTGTACCCCATTCATAAAAAGAGAAGTGTTTGAAAATAATTGGTAGCGCCTACCGAACACAACACACGGAATAGATATTTCACACGGAGACATTCAACTTCGAGAAATAGGGAAGAGAATAAAGGTCGATTTTAATTAGCTTATTTTCGATTTAAATTTAAAATATAGGTTTCTGCAATATAGAGAGTTATGTTGCTCAAATATTTATTTATTAAATATAACTAGTGGTGCATGGCGTCGTGCTTTAAGGAAAATTACTGGATCTTTCCGTACCTATAATTAATTTTTCTAGAAAGCTTTAAAAATGTTTAAAATTTTGAAAAAAAGAATTTATGAGAATTTTAAAATTTTTGAAAAAACTTAAAAATAAAAGTTTAATTTACTATTAGGGGAAAGGTCCGTAACGCCGGACGGCACCTAGCGCCGGACACTATATTTAACACGTATTATTTAAGCGAGTATAAATCTTTTCATTTCAAAATACAAGTGAAAGAGGCGCGGGGGGCACACAGGTGCAGGATCACGCACCAAGACTCACTTGTGACGCACACGGCCACGGCGGGAGCAACCCTTTGCTGTTTCAGGAGCAAAATCACGACGTCCATCAATGAGAGTAATTCTAGAATATTTATTCATTTACATTTGAGTGGTATGCAAATATAAAAGTAGTACTTTATTTTTATCCTTAAATGATAGAATATTATTAGATCTTTTAAACAATTTTAGTAGGTGCCACCAAATGAACGAAAATGTCTGCCCTTAGCACCGGACATTAAGTCGTCCCTTAGTGTCGGACAGTAAACGTATTGATATTTCTTGAGTGCTAACGATTACTACATGCCCCCATTTTTTGTGACAATTAAAATGAAAGTCAAAGAATGAAAAGCTTATGGTGAATGCACCAGCTTTTTTTTGCAATATCTAAGAATATTTATCAAACACACATGTGCCAGATGGTGGAGATGACTGCATATGTGATCAATACAGATTATTTTGAAATGTCCGGTACTGGGTGCTACTTTTTAAAATCATATTTTTGGTTACCAAAGTTTGATTGATAGTATTAATTATTTTTTAGTAAAGGTTGCGTTTTTGTTAATTTAGTTTGATTTCTAACTTTGTTTTCTTACATAAGTCATAATTTAATAAACATTTTGCAAAATATTTTTTTATTTATTTATAAATAACCTTAGGTGTCCGCCACTAGGGGACTTTCCCGTAAAATCTCTATAAAATATCTAGTAATTTGATGTGCATTTTTCTAATGATCATTTTTGACCGCCAAATGGCATTTTTTCTACTTTTTAAATTTTCACTTCGTCAATGCAACTAAAATGTTGTTTGAATCATTCAAATCGGACGCGCGGTTCTCTCAAAAACTGAATTACCATTTTTGGCACTTCTTGCTCCGTATCTTTGAAATAGCTGGACTTGCCTGTGCCAAAATCTAATCAGCACGTTTCCCCATTAATACGAATCGAATGTCTTTTGAGTTATTCAAATCAGTTTATTCGTGTACCCGAAATTGTCGACGATAATTTGTATCCGAACACACATGCACACACACACATACACCAATTTTTCCTAAGGTATGCCAAAATATTCAATAACCTTTGAAACGTGAAGATAGTATATAAAATTTTCATTTTCGATTTTTATGCGATTACTGTATTTTACCCAGTATCGATCTAATAACAGTAATAATCAAAGTAGTAGCAAGTTATGATCAATGTAAGACAGGGCTAAATGATTTACCAATTAAAGACAATTAAACTCATTTAGTCGATTATAATCTCTAATAATAACTATTATCTGCCACCACTATTGATGTCCGTTACATTGCTTTCGGAGTGATTAACGCCTGAGTTTGACGCTGGTTCTGCCGTTTCTGTTTTTTATGGGTTCCCATTCGAACGGAACACTATTTGGGTTCTAAGGTGTCATTTTACATGTGTCTTCTCATACATTTTAATCATTCGGCGTTCAGAGTGGCGCTCGGAGGAATGGGCGTTAAGAATCATAGCAAAAAGTCAGTCACGTGCGAGTCGAGCATATCAGAAATAAAATTTATATCTGTTATGGTATGGTTTTGTTTTTGTATGTGACATCTTTATTTAATAAATAAAATTGTGCATGTCGGTTGTATATACATGCATATGTAGTAATAGGTGTATTAATTGAATCTCATAAAAAGCAGAGATTTTTTCAGAATTTAAAATGTTACCAATCTTATTTCATTGATTTTTTTGCCATTTAGAGCTAAATTTTCAATTCTTAGAACTTTCTGCTGACCCTGTATGAAAAAGAGTTTTTCGAAGACATTAGAGAAAATATAACAAAATCAATAGAGAAAAAAATATATGGAATACAGATACAAATATTTAATTTTATAATTTTATAAAAAAATAATTATTCAACTTGAGCAATTTGATGTATTGCATTTTTTAATTAATTCATTGGTATGATTTTTTTTTACTTTATCCCATTCAAGCCAACTATATACAGGGTATCCCAGATCTTAACGTCAAGCCGAAACAGGATGATAGTTTTGATGATCGTAACATGTCTTGAAAAAAAAAATTAGAAAAACAAATTATCTCGCGATGGTTGGAAATTATGAGCTTTTAAGTGCAACCTAGATTTTTGATAAAATTTTGACCATTGTTTGATCATTGTGGTTAATTTTTATTAATTTTGTTCATTTAAACTTTGGAGTCGTAACCCTGTATAACATTTCCAGAACCTCAATCAAAAATAATAATACAATTGCTACAAGCTTCCAAAATTTAAGACTTTTTGTTGAACTACAAATTCAATTTTTTTAAAATTGGTCGACTTTGAGAGGCCTTCCTTGAAAAATAGGTCTAAAGTGTGATAGAAAGTTTCATCTAAAGTTAGCTCATTTAATCAAGACTGTAAAATGATAGAATGCTTGAAAATTTTATTATTAAAAAATTTTTAGTAAAAAAATAAAAAACTAAAAATGTCATGCTAATTGCTAGTACATTTTACTCACAATTAGCTGAAGGGTTTTATTATTTATGTATTATCAACAAATAATTTATACAGCAATTGTTTTATAGATACTGTAACCATTATTTAACACTAACGCATATCAATAATCTTGTAATTTGGCACATATATAAAATCCTACTTCAATGATTCTACATGTAAAATTTATTTAAGCAATTCTAGTCATATCAACAGATATGAAATTCAAATATAGAATTATTTTAGTAGAATCTGATTTGATGACGACTTCAATAGTTGCTTTTATAAAATGCTTATACTTACGTGGACGTTTGGGCAGAGAATTTTTTTTTTTAATTCTCTTGTTTATCCATAAGCAAGACGCAATCAATAATAAATATTATTCCAGAATCTTAAGCTTAATCATTATAGGTAAAATTATTTTATAGCATATTTGGTAGCTGGTTGCAGGTTGTAACATCACATTCGACTCTGAAATAAAAATTTTGAAAGTAAAAATACATAAATGAAAATGATATTTCTTATTTACTTCTCCATTATTAGCTTTAAAAATAGAATTTAGAAATAGATTTAATAAAGTTTAATTATTGCTGTAATTTATTCAAAAGTTTAACACAAATATCAAAGTTTATGATATTGATAGAGATGGCTAGTTTGTATTCTTACCTTAGTTAGGATTATCGTGTTATAATTGAAGAAGTTGAAGATATGTAAAAAGATATATTTGTGGTAAAAATATAATAACTAATATCCAACTACAGGTCTTTGAAATGTCTTTTCAGTAATAGGAAATGTTTCTAGTATTTTTTAAAATATTTTTCATAGTTTTTTTGCTTCTCTCTGTTTCTTTGTGGTCTCTGATATTTTCTTTTGTCATCTTTACTGTACTGTGTATTTGATTATTATTTATAGTGTGAGTATGAACTACATTTTTATTTTATAGACTTACTTTTCTTCAGTTTTTTGTATACATACATGTTTTTTCGATTACTGCTCTTCTTGATACTGTACTTCTATTTTACAGGCGGTGTGGCTATACCTATAACATTGGGAATGGAATATTTTCTTAGTTTTTAAATACTTCTCTACGTTTTCTTCTTGTTCTCTTATGGTTTCCTAATATATGTAGACTTTAAATAATTTTCTATACAAAACATTATAATAATAATAAAAAATAAAATATAGTATCAATATATAAGTAAATAATTATGGCTTAGTAAAGTTCTTCACTCTCTTTATTTTATAAATGCAACTATCAAAGTCTCAGAAAATAAAATTTATTCTAGTAAAATGGCTAATACTTGTCAAATGGCTGCTTACTTAATAAAGAAATTCAAGATGACCTTTCTCTGCATAAATTGATATAATTTAGTAACGTCTCAAAAGTGATTTCATACCTAGGTTGAAGGTTCGCGGGTAAAAAGGTCCAACAGCATTATGTCTAAAACAAGAAAAAGTATAGAATTTTGTAACAATACTAATTTAAAGTAGAAGGTAAAAGATCAGTCATTACCTCAATTTCTTCGACGACGTTATCAGGAGATAAACGGCTTTGTATCAATATTCATAAAAGAATGATTTTTTCGTTGTTAGTTTTTTTAATTTTGAGCATTTTTATTTAGTTTATGATACCTGAATACAATTTTTAAGTATACGTGAGGTAATAGTTTCATGAAATATTTTTAAACTAGATTCAACAGTTTTTTTTTCAAATAACCTCTATAAAAGCTTACCTGTGGGTGGGGTAAAAAGGACCGACTGAACTTTCTCACTGGCAAAAATGTGAACAAAAAGAAAATAGTAAATAAAAATGTATATTAAATCAAAATAAGTAATTTGACACAACAAAATCGAATTAGTGGTTATTTCTACTCTGATGAAAATTTCTGACAAAATACCAGATCAAGGTCAGTGGTCATAAAATTTATTTTGCATTGGTTGAATGATTTAGCTATTATTTAAAATCCCTTCAAATTGAAAAATGAAACATTGGATCTGTTTGCCTTCCGACTGACCTGACATATAATTTTTACAAGAACAGTAAAAAAACATTTCTGTAAGTAGGAATTAACTGAAAATTTTACTGAACACAGTTTGATAGTTGTTTTTGTTATACGTGTTCTGTTTTGTGATGTAGTTCATTTGGTGTCTATTGTATAATTATGGAACATCAAACTGGACTTTTTGTGCTCCACCCTACCCTATTAATTAATTGAACATTCTACGAATTCATATTCTGGTGGACGTTCTCAGGACTTCCGTTTGCTCAAGACGTCTTGGTTATCTTAGTAGTCAATTTTTATTCATATAAATTGGTGATCACTAAAGTGTGTTTTCCATACAATTGTATTTAGGATAACTTGCTATAATAAAGTACATTTGATTATTAATGAAAATAAAACAAACAATAGTGTTAAGAGTGGGATACATGTTTTATTTGCCGACATTCTTCGGATACACTACAGTCATGTATATTGGTTCTCATTTGACACCTCACTCGCTTAACATTATCAATTTTTCATTATTATATATTAGTACGTAACAGCTTATTGATTATAACAAATAACATTTGTGACCGCGGTGAACGCGGCCCGTAATTTAATATCCCAATAGATTTTGTGATTCGCATAATAATCTACATGTGTGTCTGATCGATGTATCTGTATCAAACGTAGAAAAAGTTGTAATTATTAAATAATTATCGTATATAAAAGCAACGGTTTCTGCTTTTCTGCTTTCTGGGCGGGAGAGCGTAATTAATTTTTTTATTAGACTTTTTGTATTTTTTTGAAATTACGAGCCGGCGCAATTGGCCGCTTCACATATCAACTAGACAGTCCTATTCCTAAACTCTATGTGTAGTCTTATACAAAAATGTGCTTTGTTTTTATTTTCTTTGTATTCAGTGCTCGGTTCTACACCAGACATAATTCTGTTCTTTCGTTATCTATACCCTTATCCATATTAATTGAATGTACAAAATTATAAAACATTATTATGCACTAGACTATCTAATTATAATTCTGATTCAAATGTGTATGGAAGAATTGCGACAATTTTAACAGCTTCTTCTTCATTTGCATTAAAATATATAATATAGCAATCAGACAGCTCACAAAACTACCGAGAAACCTGAAAAAGCCTGTTAAAATTGGCCGCATTACAAAAACATCCTAAATTCTTTTATAAACATTTATACACATCGTACATAAGTAAACCTTTGACAATCATAAAGGAACAACTAACAAATAATTTGATTGTTTTTGGCTGTCGAATGTTCAGACATTTTGCATAGTGTAAAACTGGCTTTCTTCGATCCGTGAATCACGCACGTGAAATTCAATGAACATGATGGGGATGATTAATTAAACCGAGGACATTCCCTGAATCACATTTCTTGCTATATTTAAATAATTTATTTTAATGTGCATGTTTTGTGTAACGTGTACTGCGGTCGGGTTTATACGATTATATATATTTTAGATAGTTTTCTATATCAATATTATTTTGAGCGTTTACTTTTTATTTATGGGTTGAGAAATAACACGCAGAAAAACGCGATGCGCCCTCTACATACATATATACAATACATACATTGCAAATAAAATGCACTCTACGTCCGTAAATAGGATCCAAAAAAATTATATTTTTTTTGTTGAAAATATAAATATTACATTTTTATTAATATGATAAATATATAATCAAATTAGTAGTCCGCTAAATCCCAGTCTGATTGAAAACCGACATTTTAGAAAACCGGTTTTCGAATAGTAATATACCGGTTTCAACTGGTTTCGCTCGAATAATTCAATCTTTTTTTTTAATATTTCCACTGAATAAAAGTAGTTTTTAACTGAAATTATTTACTGTTTAATTTTATTGATAATAAATTTTTCAATGCAATTTTACAGAACAAAAAAAATTGACCAGGATTAAATAAAATTAAATTGATTTTTCTTAAGTTGTTAATGCATAACTTTTAAATAAAAGAATGTAAATATTGCTATATTAGTGAAACGAAGAACGGCTATCGATTAGCAATAGTATTTTCATCAATCTGGTACATTGGGCTCCATTTGTCATTTAAAAAAAAATCATTTGTTACTAATGGAATGTCAACCGGTATATTCCACTAGAAACGGTTTTCCATACCCGTATTTTTTTTCATGAACAAACATCCAGTTTTTAAAAACTGTGCTTTTGCTGCCATTTTATTTACACTTAATTTGCTAATTCATTAACTAAGATCATAAATTAGTATCATAAGTATAAAAATATGTTATGTGAAGTTTATCTCACAATCAGAGCTGATCGATGAACAAACTTTAACACATTCACTGCTAACCTTTTGTTGCTTATACTTCCTTCTGTGCTAAACTATTTTATTCACTTGATAATAAAAAAAATTCTGAATATGCTAGTTTAAAATTAAAAAGTATCAAAATAAGAAAAATAGGACTGTTTCTGTTTGAAGTAATTACAGTACAAAATTTCAACACTATTCTAAAGTGCAAGAAAGGCGAACGCACCTCTTGCTTGGTTAGGTGCTTAGCTATTGCAAACACTCTCACGCAACATATGCGTGCGCGGCATTGAATGTATTAATATAGCAGGTTTCTCATGAATAACTACTTCTAAAACTTTCTTTTAACCAGATTTTTTGACATAATTGATGGCGCGTTGTTTTTTAAAAAAAAATTATACAAATTATTTGGTTACTGTAACACCTACAATATTTTTCAGAAACTTTTCTTGTAAAATTCATCATATATTATATCTGAAAAATGGTAATATCAGCACATGATACATATTCAATTGCGAGGCATAAGAGAAAATTTCAATCTCATCAAAGCGAATCTTTTTTTTAGAGCCCATTAAAATTCCGGGTTGATTGGATGTAGAGATACACTATTCTCTAAGTATCTCATTGATAGCAAAGTAAATTTGAATCCATTTGAAAAAATGGATCCTAATTTTATTATTAACAGCCTACTCTTACGATTTACTTTTATTTTATCTTTGAGAATCGAAATTTTCATATTTCATAAGGTATTCATATTTTTTAATCATTCGCTCATGCCCCGTAAAATGCATTTCATTTGCCAACTATTATACATGTAATATGTATGGGTATTTATGTATGTTTGTATGTAGACGCGCGTAAATTTGCGTATTCAATGATAATGTGTTTCTTTACTTTTAATACGTATATTTTTTTCATCTAACAATCCTTGACCGCTCATGATTCGTGACGCGACGCGACTTTGCCAAAATCACTAACTTTTCAGCCGTCTCTACGGCTCAGTAAAAATCTGCTCTCTACTACTTTGTCCAGTGGTTGTACTATTGTAAGAGTTTGTATACTTTTGTAACATTCCCGGAATGTCACTGACATGTTGATTGTTTGCAAATACAATAAATATGTACATTAAATATTTGAGCATCATTTTAACATTATATTCTGTGTATGTTATAAAGTCTTGAAATTGTCTTCCGAGTTCCAATGATTTTTATATATTTACCTATATAATATTTTTGGTTAATGTTTGTGCATTATACGTAATATTAAGTATACAAGATGGATATAAACTTTTTTTTACATTTTAAATAATATACCCTTTATATATTCTTGCTATAATGCAATACTGTTTTATCAATTTTGTCCTTCTTTGTTTGACAAATCGAACTACTTGACAATTTTGATATATGCGTATAAAAACAGTCTGGTAAACATTCACTATTAACTTTTTATATTTCTATAGGTTTCCTGAAATGTCGAAATAAACCATATATAATTCAAATTCAAACAATAACTCACTGTTTCAATACAAATGACGAATTCGTTTTACTAATATTTTCATATTATATCAAATTGCTTTTCACTGCAAATTCAACACTTACGTATAAGTTTTTAAATATGCATTTTGACAATATGTTAACAAAACAATTTATATGCTTAATAATTAATTTTGCTAAAAAACTATGTTTCGCTAAATACTTTTATATAGACGTTACATATTTGGAGCAGGTTTTTAGACTTAATTCTCAATATTAAAACTATCAATTCTCCGTCATTTTATATCAAAAATTAATAAGCATTCATCTTTTCTACATTCGATTTCTTATTTATAGTTGCATTTACAACGTTACATAATCGCTCCGGTACGTAAGGTACAGTATTCAGCACACGATACGATCGTAATTTCATAATTTTCCATCTAAGATAGATATCATAAGAAAATATAGTTTTCGACTTTCTGAGCTCGAAAATGTTTATTCTCACGCATCTGTTATAAAGTAAATATAATTTTTTTAACTTAATAAATAAAATACTATTTGTAGGCCGTTAGATAGAATATGGATAGCCGAATTAGACCAATTGACGTACATACGATCGTACGTGTATCTCAAATAATGTACGATTATATTATCGAAAACAAATTTTTATGTATTCAATCACAAACATCTACACATACTCACATACACCGTGTATTTATATAATTTCATTAGAGTGTTTACGTTTTAGATATATAAACACAGTTTTCTGAATATATTGATACTAAAACCGAACATTTGTATTTTGTACTTGTCAAATTCGATAACTTTAGCTGAGACAAGTTGGACTAGAATTGAGAGAGACTAGCAAAAGTTGAATACACCTCTGCAACTAGCTATGTTGTTTAACAGTTAAAGTTAACGAATTTCATCAAGTGACATCACAAGAGGTCTAGACGTTGTGTTTTAGAGAGGCTTCATTTTATAATCAGGCACCGTTCAAATTTTGTTCACAGGATTATGAAATTTTAACTAATAGTATTTGTTGTTGAATTAACTCAAATCGTGTTTTCAAAAATACATCGAATTCTAAAGGTAACGGGAGAACGGCAAAGGATACAATTGTGTCTATGTGATGTATGACAAATTATCCAAATGTATAATGATACAAATAAAGCCAGCCGATAACAGAGACAGTGTTATGACACATGCAACGCAATAA
Organism: Ctenocephalides felis; assembly: GCF_003426905.1. Lineage (NCBI taxonomy): Eukaryota > Metazoa > Arthropoda > Insecta > Siphonaptera > Pulicidae > Ctenocephalides > Ctenocephalides felis. Next base: position 148,561,777 of record NW_020538040.1, read on the forward strand.
TTATATACAGCGACAGTAAAGATAGAAAAATATTGAAAAATTATTATAAGTCTAAACAGATTTTAGATTGGTTACTTAAAAAATATTTACGTTAACGCATGTGACCAAAGTCGTCATCTTCCTGCAAAAAATATAAAAATAGTGTCCTGCAAAATAAGAAAACATTCATTGATAGAAGTGAAGAAAGCACTCTCAAAAAACAACGTGAAGACATTAAGCACTTAGAGTATCAGATAATCAAGTATATATATCACTATTATTACACTGGGAGACACTGATGCGTCCGGCACTTTTCGAAAACACACTGTTCGCTCGTTCGCCGCGCTTAGGTTCGTGTGTTAAACGCTCGTGCGGTCGCCGCCGTTGGAGAAACGTTCGCCGATCTCGTCGCAGACGTGTGGCGGAGGAGGCGGCGGCGGAGGCGGAGGCGGTGGCGGCTGCTGAGGCTGGTGTCTGCGGACGGAGCAGGCGATGCTCGATGGGTCGTAGCCACGGACTGAACATCCGATACTCGAAGCAGGGTGGCCGCGACTCCTTCGTGCCCGTCGCCGCGCCTGACGCTGCCGTTCTCTGCGGCACCAGGCGCACATCGCGAATGCACCGCACAGCGTGGCGGCGGCCGCAGCCAGGCCTAGCGCCACAGCCCCGTACTCGCGAGCCGGCGTGTCCGCGGCGCCTGTTGTGTTGCGGGAGTGCACGGTTAGAGGGCATCCACATGCCGCACGTTACGATTGCACAAGTGAGTCTAACATTGATTTGCAAATGCTCTTACACGCAATTAGTTAATAGTAATAAACAATAAGTCACGACCTATTGCATTTTTATCCGACATCTCTTTGTGTGCTAATTGTAAGTGATTTAGGGGCCAATTCTCGGATTAAATAGACATTACGGGTCTGTAATCGTATTAATCAGTAAAAACTGTCAAAAAGCTATATGTTTACTGTGCGATTAGGTGTTTTATACATAAAACTTAACTTCACGTCTCGTCAATGGCACATTACAAAGATGCAATTGTGATAAAATTGTTATTTTAATTTTTGTGCATTTTATAGGTTAGGTAACGTTTGATCGCTCAGCAAATCCATAGCTTTTTGACAGCTTTTACTACCAATTCATACAAAGATAGGTCCCTTCATACATATTTTATTTCAGATATAAAACTTAGATGCTAAGTCCCTTGTAATATAGTTATCCAAAATTTTAAAAGCTGGATGAACTCCAGAATGACAAACCATGTTTAAAGATTTTTATTTTTAATGCGAAAGTAAAATTTATTAATAAATTTTGAATGTTATGTCAGCGTGTCCGAATCGCATACAAACTTACTTATGATTTTTGGAGGTAGTTTAGTATAACAATGGCAAATCAATCTTAAAAACACTTTCTGTATATGCAATTGATTATGTGAAGTATTAATACTTTCTTTGAATATAGTATATTTTCACATTTCATCGTAATGAGCGACTATTTACATCTCAAATACTACGATCCTTGAGAAGGACTAGCGAAAATACAATTCTAAACAATAAACAAATAACAGTTTTGAGACAAAACATATAACATGCTCATATTTTCAAACAGTATGATAAATATATATTTCAATATAGTACGTGCAGTATATAGTACTATTAAGTAAATTTATAAAAGAAGCTTTTTTACATAGGGTACTGAGAGAATACAGAAATACCATGCATATGAAAGGTATAAGCCGTGCAATATCCAATTAGAAATGCATTCATAAGATTAGATTGATGTATAAACAATATAAGATGATAATGGAAGTTAAATAAAAATGCTAGAGGAAATTCAATAAACTCAGTGAACGATATCGGTGATTTTAAAATAAAAAAATTGATTGTGAAAATCCTGTCAAAGATTTATATTAGATATTAATTTCATAATTTCTCTTTGATTAATGTTCTATAAATTTCTTGCATACATTATCTCATGCTTTCCACGCACACACTACTGTCCTTTCATAATGCACAAAATATAATATTAAATAATACTATTTTGCTCGGTTATTGGTATCACATTTTTTACAATGCGATAAGTGAATAAAGCATCTATTGAAAATTATTTATGCACAAGTTATTGATGACAAACTTTTTGTCCCAAAGCGATTAATCTAATTCGCATGTTTACGTTCATATAATTCTAGCATGATATTGAGTGCTAGATGCTCAATCTGCGGTTTTGTTCATTCAACCATTAATTACATCAACAGTCTTGCATTCAAACTAGTATAAACGTTTTCTAAATTGTATCAGCAGCATAGCGCAAGAGGGCGTGCAAGAGCACTAATGTTTTTGAACTAACTAGTTTAGCTTTACAGTCAGTTCAGAACCTACTACATTAGCTTTCAACTTTCTCACAAATACCGATTAAGATTCCTTGATGTATAGTCTGATACAGAAAACTATTTTAGTAACAGTTTTAAACAATGTGGATCAAATGGAAACAACTCGAATAGACTTTGAATTTTAAATAATGAGGCCAACTCTCGGATAAAATAAAAATGTTATGATAATGTTATGTTACTTACGTGCCTATCTTCGTTTGAGTTGGTAGTAACAAACTCTCAAAAATATCGTATATATTTGCCAACTCTCGTATATATTTGCTGTGCGAACAGGTGTGTTACACATAAAACCTAACTTCACGTATGTGTTATCAAATAGACATCAGAAAGTTGCACTTATGATAAAATTGCCAGTAGGCGTTTGTGCGTTTTGTACGTAAGGTCTTATGTGTAAAACGCCTGATTGAATGGCAAACACAGCTTTATGACAGTTCGTTACTGCGAACTCGTACGAAGATAGACCCGTAACATAGCATTACCATAACATTTCTATTTTATCCGAAAATAGGCCTCAATGTGCATCAAATCTGAATGTTTTTTAGGTATAGAAAATTGAAAGCTTAGATTCATGATCATTATTATGAGCTGGTTTTATAAAAAACTTAAATCTAACTCATATACCAAATATGTAATCCTGTTATCGAAACAATGTTGTGTAATATCGCGTCCAAGTGGCATTTGAGTTGTGTAAGAATTTGATAAAACGCGGCCCAGTTATCATACACGCAGGCACGCACACGCACAACTACAAGAAAACTCACTTGACGGAGTTAGATTCGAAGGAGTATAGCTGTATGTAAATAATCTGCTAGTTTATTAGACATGCATTCGTATGTGCAGTCCAAAAACTTTACGTATTTTGCTTTAGAGCGGTAGAAGGTAGTGATTTGTAGCAGTAGTAGAGTAGAGAAACAGAGTAGTAGAGCTTAGCAGATAGAGCTTAGCGGCGAAGTGTTAAATCACGTGGCCTCGACTAATACAACGGGCAGCGCGACAAAGACAACGGCTGCTAGCAGCATGGTGTCGAAGTACGAGGTGCCGTGGCTCGAGCTCGATGGCGCCGAGTTCCCACCTGAAGTGCGTTCGAAACACGTGTGGGTACGCGCAAGGCCGTAGACAGGCGGTCGTACGGGTCGTACGGGTCGGGGCGTCGAGTTCGACAACAACTAATGTCACATCTCACATCTAACCCACGCAGATACGATACTGCCTTTTTATGAAAAAATCGAAGACAAAAAACCGTAAACTGAAACCTAACAAACACGCTATTCCATTATCAATAATTCCAAAGAAGGAATTATTTTATGTTAAAGTTTATATTTTGAAACAAAAATTAAAATTGATCTATGATACTTTTTTTAAAAGCATAAATTAGATCATTTTGTCTGTTATTGCATTATTCCAGCTGCCGAATTTATACTCGTTTAGGGTGCAATTTTAACAACTCGCATGTAGTAGATGAAAATATATAAAAGCAATGTAGCACAATATTGTTACTGAAGTATTATAACTAAATACAGTCAACCCTCCGATAATAAGGCGAATGAGTCTCGTCTGAGAACCGAGCTATAAAAAACTCAGATTAAACCTACAATCCAGGCTTAATTCGTAGTGTGTTCTATAGAAATTGTTCTCGCTTCCCGTGTATTGCGATATTGCTATGAGAAACTCAGAATTAGTAAAAATGACAGTGATGTGAATGACATCGTCACCTTATTTAAAAAATGACGCGGCAGTTCAAACGTGTTGACACGTTATTTTGTTTAACCCGAGAGTATTTTCCGCAGGAGTGCCGCTGCTGTACGGAACAGCATAATATTTCTATCATTATCAATAAAAATTAAATAATACGCTTCTAATAATGAACTAGAAATAGCAGTAGAATACTAGAATCCTCAATAGTTTAACTCATAGTGATAAATCTTGAAGCAAAAGCAAACATATATGTCGTCCATGGACAACATCCGTACTCACAGCACGTCATGTGGATGTCGTCTATGAACGACATTCGTTGCAAAAGGGTCAAGGTTCGAATTCAGTTCAGCCGATACTTTCGATCTACTTATAAACGATTTATATTTTCAGTAATATAGACATTTTTTTCAATCTTTTCCAGTCCAAGAAACTACTTTTGACACGATGAAAATTTAACGGTTCAGATTTTTTTTTTAACACTTAATCAAACAACATATCCTGTGTAATTTGTTCTGACACAGCTAAAACCGATGTCGTATATATAAGCATGTGTATATAGAAACACTCTGAATTAATGCTCTTTACAATATCTAGTTACTAGAGTCATTGATATGTTGCGCAAGAAACTTATGGGCTATTGAATGAATAGGAGTAAATGTAATAGGAGGTTCGTGTTATCGTGCATTTTCTGCTCCGCGTAGTATGAGTACCGGTTTACCAGAGTACCGTATTAACGGAGGGTTGACTGTACCGTTTAATTGCAATTTTATGTAGATTTTTCTTTTTATCGAAGAAAAAAATGTAAAACGCATTAAATTATTTATTGTTAACTTTTATTTATACTTGTAACTCAACTGAATGGATAAACCGATATATAGAAGATTTTTAGTGCAAAATGTTAATTTTCACATCCCCTTTCTACTGCCGCTGCCGGAGCGGCGGCATCCGAGTGCAAAGGGTTAAAGGCAAAATAATTTAGAAATTATTTCGTGTATATATTGCAAGCTACTCGATTAATATTTTTCAAAAGGATCGAGAAACATTCTTTAAAATGAATAAATTATTTACAGCAAAAACAAAAGAATATTTTCATAAAAAGACGTACATTAAATTATTATTTTGCTAGAGTCTGTTAGATGTGACATTAGTTTTATTTAACTGTTAACTGTTATACTTCTCAATTATTGCACATTAAAACATTTTCAGCTTTCAAATCCATTGTACACATCATGAAAATTTGTCCGATAAGGTAGTTTTAAAATACTTTTTACACTATTAGAGCATACATTGTTGAGCAGCATTTAATACTACAGTTAACTGGTTAAATTATTTGTGATTGATATTAGCTATTAGCAAACTTCAAGAAGAAAACAACATCATAAGTGTAACTTAAAAATGAAATTAATGTTATTCACGACATAATTCGTACTTCAAAAGCTTTCAGAAAATATTTGGTCTGGCTTTAACAATATGTAGACGAAGAAATACATTTATGTACTACATAAATTATTAATGAACTTTGAGCACGATTTTTGTCAATAGAGTTTAGATATACAACAAGTAGAGATGTTATTCCTTACAAATAAGCGACATTTGATACAACAAGAAAATTCTCATAATAAATAGTATAATGTACTATTTTTTATGATATATTTTTAGAAATTGATAGCGAGTTCGGCAAAAATAATGTTGACATTTTATATTACAGTTATGATGAAGGAATATATTTAATTTTAGTACGTTGATACTCATTTATAGAATACCCCAAAACCGTCTGTGTATAGCCTTGTTGTACTCCTATGCATCACGCCGTGTACTTAGCCGATCAAGTTAAAAAGATCCAAATTCAAAAATGTTTAATTTTCAATCAACTATTATTCAGCTAATTTACTAATTTATTAAATTTATTATAATTCTATAGTATTGAAAACAAAAAGATCTTTTTAGCTATATCGGTGTTTACAAAATTTTTTGTGTACAAGGTGTATTAGAAAGTGCATGCCATGACAAAGTTGGTACAACAATATTAATTTAGACATAAATATAAATTTCTAAAATATTTTAATTTCAAACGCGTATATTATTATTTACTTAGGACTAATTCTATAATGACTTAATACTGTAGATATGTTAATATTAGATATATTTAGTATTGGTACTTATGCAAAGCTTAACAGAAGTAATTTTGTTGAAAAGATTAATTTGAAATCAACTTCATTGAAAATAATTGAAATTGAATTCTAAAAGTTTTACTCGTAAATCTATCATTATTATGAAAACGAAAAGCAAGATTTAATTTATTCTAGATATGGATTCTTAGTTTTGGCTTATTCAAATACTACTAACACGATTCAGTTTATAGAGAAGATTATATGAATACATCTATAGGTATTATACAATTCATAGAATGCTTAAATATCAAGTATACGCTTATGGCGATAAAATTTCATTAGTAGTTTTCTTATATGTACATTATTAAGCACAAGCATAGTCCTTTCACATCGCAAATATAGCTAGTATAATTGCTTGATCATTTATTCTAATATTAATTATTACACTATAATAAATTATTAATTTAATATAGAAACATTTTGATTTAATAATTAAAGTGCGTCTCACACAAAACGTAGTGAATATTGTAAATAAATAAATAGCGATGTCGACAACATCGACGACTTCGAAAGGAAAAATTGTCGATGCCGTGCAAATATTAACTGTGAGAACGAAATGTAGAGCGTGCTTAATTCGGAAAAAAGATTACGGTTGGAACAGTGCGAGTACTTTTAATAGATCAAATAGTAGTTCTTTTAGAATTGAGTTTAGCAGTAACTCACAGTTTTGTTCGTCAGATGAATCGTCCGCACCGCAGTTGTCGACGCGGTTGCATCGCAGATGCTCCGATATGCAAAAACCGGATTTGGCACATGTGAATTGATCGCAGTCTTCCGGCTTGGCAATATCTCGCACCTGGAAACGATTTACAAATACATCTTATTATAAAATACATACTTTCGAATATAGTAATAAAGCACTCTGATCCGGACTTAACCACTTCGGTATGATCGACAAGTTTAGTTGGCGGCCGCAGATGGACCAGCCGATCGTCACCATTACGTGACGGACGTGATAAGAACGTGTACGGTCGACCGTCAATTACTAGTGACTGCATTTCTAAGTGTAACCACTGGATCTGTCCATGAACGGGGCAATATACGACGTTTTGTGGGCAGTAGGCGCCGTACCGAAGTGGTTAAAGAAGAAATTTCATCTGATAATTTTCAAATTATACTAAAAGAAATTTTGCAACGCATTCCGGACTACGCATTATTTTGAATAAATTTTTCAAACACTTCATTGTATTATTGTTCATTTTTTAAAATATATTAAGTTGGTAAGTAAGGGGCCGATTCTGCCGCGAAATAGACCAATGTTATGGCAAGGCTTTGTTACGGAGCGCTACGATCGTAATTTCATATAAAATGGTACAAACGTCTTTTTGACGTTTGTGCGTTTTTAAGTTAGGTTTTCTATCTAAAATCCCCCACATAGCATTCGACAGATTTTAGTACCATTTTATATGAACGTACGAGCATGGCACTACGTTAAATACGTTGCTATAACATTAGTCTATTCTACGGTAGAATCGGCCAATAAGTAAGTGTGGTTTTCACCTTAAATGGTTTCAATGGTTTGCTGATGTGGTCCAAATGTAAAATATATTTGTTAATGAATAGTAGACAGTTTAGAATGTCTGAAGTAAAAAAAGAGTTCTTTTGATTCATTGCGTAGTTTTCGTTTGGCATTTATTGAAAGGTGGAAAATCAACTAGTTTTTTTTGTCATATTTTGCTCTTTTATTTCTGTAAAGGTAAAGAGACATCTTAAGCTTACGAAAAGTTATGAGTTGTTTATGGTGACAGAGCCTTAACAAAACGACAGTGTCAAAATTGATTCACCAAGTTTCGTTCTGGTAATTTTTCACTCAAAGATGAAAAACACCCTGGTCGCTCAGTTGAAATTGATTAAAAGAAATTGTCTACCTTGATTTGTTATTACCAACCAAATGATCAATTATGATGTCTGCATTAAATAGTTAACAAAATTAAACAATGCAGTTGCAAATAATCGGCTTAAATTGGCAAATCGAAACGGTGATTTATTCTATTATTGTCATTACATATTTTTGGCCACTCGGATATTGAAGCTTGGTTGGAATGCTTTGCCCATATCCAACATACAGTACTGACCTTGCACCATGTGATTACTTTTTGTTTTGGTCTTTACAAAACTCCTTGAATGGTAAATTTAATGATTACGATGGTGTCAAATTGTACCAGATTTAGTTCTTTGCTAATAAAAACCAGATGTTTTATGAAAATGAGATGATGCTGCTTGAAAAGGACAAAAACTCCTTGATCCAATATGACAATACATTACAAAATGAAGTTATTTATTTCCATGAAAAAAATGTCTTTGATTTTCTTTAAAATCCTAATGTTACTATCATTTTCAAGAAAGAATAACGCAAAATGCAGAAAACTTACATAAGTGATGCGAATTATTATAGGCAATTTCGAAAACTTAAAAGACCAACGTGCTATGCACATTTTGGCTTTAGTAAATATGGTTTGAAACTGCAAATTCTTGCATTTTTATATTTATAATAATTGTCAAATAATTAGATTCGAAAATCTGATCTTTCGCATTATTCAATAACAATTCCATATTATCTTGAAGATTCATGGTTACTTTAAAGACTTACAGATTTGCTGTGCTAAATACGAAGAAATAATGGTTAAATTCAATTTCCATATTTCTTTCTCAAATTGGAAAACGCAAAGTGGCCAATAATGGCCTTATCTTTATGAACAGTTCCATCGCCGGTTCTTAGCACCAAGAGACTTTAATTTTATAAGCACATTCGTTCTTTTTGAAATTAGTTTAGATAATATTTTATCAATTATGTTTGATTTGATAACTAACCAAAGAAAAGTTGATCCCAGACTGATAGGACTACGGCTACAGTGGTACTACTAAGGCGAGTATGTGCCTCCATTATACCGAAAACATACTTTAAAAAAAAGTAAAAAAACCTATTTTAATAAAAAAAATCAGTGATTGATAATAATCAAAAGCTAATTTTAGGCGTTTATTGTGTATACGAGTATATATTTAATATATACAATAAACGCCTAAGATTTTTTAAATTTAATTTTATTCTAATTTTCTTCTCTGGGGCTACAGATATTTTGTATTTGTATACTCCTAAAATATTTTAAGTATCTTAATTACCAATCCATACAAAAAGAAATAAGTATTCTTGGTTATGTACAGATACAATTGTCTTTTGTCAGGAGATGAATGCATTGCGCATGTTATAAAAAGTTTGATTTCAACAACTTTTTTGAGTTTTGCATTATTTTTATATAATATGAATTCTTATAGAAATGCATGCATATTTATTGCGTCAACTTTTGTATTCTACCTCAGTCCAAACGGCTCGGAACCCTTGCGCGCCGACCGCCTTATCCGCCGACGTAAAACTCAACCTGAGCGCTCCGCCCGTACTCGAGTACTGCCATCGTTCGGCTGCGGGTTTTTCGCCACACAATTCGACAGGCGGCGTAACAGGCGTCGATCCTGGCGATGACCACAGTCGCAAGACGGCAGCCGGACAACCACGGGCTGGAAAAAGAAATACAAATTTTAATACCTCGTTAAATTTTTAGGTAAATATGTATAATTTATTTGATTTATGTTACCGGCCGGATCTCCTTCCACGGCAAAGAACTCAAAATTAAGTACGATTTTGTGTTGCGGACGCGCCGCAACGAACCAATTGCAAGTGCGCGAAGCGACTCCTCGACTAGGTCCTTCGTAGTTCGCCGGAAAGTTGGGACTCGATATTACGCCGTAGTCCAAGCCCGTCACGTTGCTGCCGCAATCACCGAATACTGATTTAGCAGCCTGTAAAGTGAGAGATAAATGATACAATAGTTAATAGATCAAGCATATATTTATGTTTGTATTAGAGATGGGCTTATCATATCCAAAGCCGGATCGGTTAGGGTTTGACTCCGCTTCAGAGAGGAGTTATATCCACTTAATAACTCCACAACTCCGACAACTTTGAAACATAATACTTGACACAAATGTGTTCTCTAGTGTGTTGTTAACACATGTAAGGATTTATTAAGACTTTGGAAATAGTTTACAAATAGTTCAAACATTTTTGTTCATTTTATCATAATCATTACTATTTTATGCATTTCAATGTGCATACAAATCTCAAATTGACAAAAAACTTATGAATGGATTTGATTAGCATACTATTAATTTTACACAATTATAAAATCATAATTGTGTAAAAGGTATAATATAATACTAAATATTTTTTAGTTGGTTGTATACCATTGAAAGAGCTCATTTACGGACAAACATTATCGTATAGAGAATATAGAATACGAAATAGCATTATTTTGAGACATTATATACCTGGAAAGTCCTGAAACTGCCCGTGAGACGAGAAAAAAACACTTCTTTTAACCCAAATCTTTGTATTAGTAAAAATTCTCAAGCAAATATCTGCACATGTTAACAGATTTAGTATCAGTTTAGGGAAGTCGGATATGACAAATCCTGTGAGACTACTCCACTCGGATTCACTTCGAGGAAGGAGTTGTGTCGGAGTGATAACTCCGGAGTGAGTTACCCATCTCTAGTATGTATACATATTTTAACTCTTTCGTTAAGGGAGTATTTTCCAAAAGAGTGATACTGCTGTATGAGCCAGCAAGCCGACCAAGTATTTGTTGTTTAAATATTTTTCAATCATCAAGGAATATATATTTTAAAATTAAACGTTTAACTTCTAAAGCACTAAAAATTACAATGAGTTAAGGATTATCAATAATTTAACGTAGAGTTATAAGTATTGAAGCAAACGTCGACAAAATACATGTAGTCTATAGACGACACTCGTACACACAGGCCGCTAAGCGTATGTTGCTTATAGACCACGTTTTTGGAAAAGGGGTAAATATTGAGTAACAATAATAGTAAAATGAGTAAAAAAGTTAACAAATTATTTTATTAAATGAATAATGTACGATGAGTGGCTAAGAGTCTTAAAACTTTTGATAGTTTGACGTGTTGACTACGGTACGGGTAGGAACTAATTGCTTCAACTATGCTGATAATTTTGAAGATAGATTTAAAGTAAATATGGCACTGTCAGCAGTGTGTAGACAGCTACACCAGAAAAGAAGGAGAGAATATTGACTCCAGCAGTCAACGTGTTAAACACCCTAACATACAAGTACAGTTCGCATATCGACAAGATAATTCCAATGTGTTGTGCGGTATTAGTAATAAAATCAATATTAACAATCCATGTATGAGTTATAGATGATCTGCAGACCAATTTTATACCATAAGACCATAAATCCTTATAAATCAATGTACCAAATTAAGTAATATGTTAGCAAAAACTAATCAGCACGTTTTCCCATCAATACAAATCGAATGCTATTTGGATCACTAAAATCGGTTGGTTCGTGCGCCCGAAAACGTGGACAAAAAATTGTATCTATACATACACACACATACACACACACGTACACACAAACGCACACACATCCATTTGTTCTAAGGTATGCCAAAATGTTCAGAAACCTTCAAAACGTGAAGATATGCAAAAATTTTCAATTTCGATTTTTGGACGATTACAATACTTTACCCCAGGGGAAGTTAATAAACAAGTGTCCACATTATATATATTTCACAAAAATAACAAAACTTCTATTTGAATGCGTGGAACCGTATTACCGTATTTTTCGAATTTGGAAAAGCTGGGTGAACCTTATTTATTTGGAACCTAACTTATATTACTTATAATTAGAATCTAAATATTTTCATCAATACTGGATTTTTTTCATTTAAACTTAATTTAGTATTATTACTACTGACCTCAAACGTGTATCGCGCCTTGAAACCGCTTGCTACATTTTCCTGATCCGCGTGTAAAATGATTTTTATTCCGATGGCGTCGATCGCCGACTCTATAGGGCCAGGCGCCGTCATGCCGCAATATCGACCCAATAGAATATCGGCACCGTCCCTGTATTGATTGTATATTTCCAACCAATCCTCTTGACAAACAGAAGATCTGAGAAAAGAGTAAACATGAAATACCAAATGAAAATAAGAAGTAAACCAAATGTTTGCGATATATTTTTGTGAATGGGGAAGTATATCTTATCACTGTGATGGGATTATTATGAAAATTTCATTGTAACTTACCCGTAGGCACCCGAAGTGGTGTTCACGTCATCGGCTTTGACTTTAAAATGATCGAAGACGATGGCGACCTGTTCATTAGGCGCCGCGATGAATTGGTACGTGCAATTGGTGTCACTTGGGTAATTACTCGGGTACCGCGGAGAGTTAAACTCTCCCTTTTTCCTTGACGAACTTCTGTACGTGAAGCTACAACTTCCATCAGGAGCTGCCGTACCTGGTATTCTGTACTCCGTTTCGAAACTGTAACGCGCCTGAAATAAAAAATATAAATTATAGATACAAAGGTGCGCTTTCAAAAATTTAAGGAAATAGTAAATCGATGGATTGATATGATTTCGTTTACTTAACTTACAAGTTACAATCAATCAATGTAACCAAAACTGTTCGAGTAAAATTAAATCAATTTGATAAAATTGTCTTTTTGCGTAAATTTATTTATCAGTTTGCATCAATCAATTCCAATTTTATGTGCTCTATATGGGGCCACTCTGTAATATTTTTGTAGTATTTTAACAACCAGATATAGTCAAAAAGTTTATTTGAATGCATATGAGCTCTTAATGTAATGGTTAAGGACGTGGTTTAGCACAAACTAGTCTCGTGTATGATCTTAACCTCGCCCAGCACGATATCAAAGAGTATGATATCAAATTTCCACTATAGATCTCAAATAAAATATCAAGAAAAAGTCGCTTTTCTTGAGTTTTTTTAGGGCATTACTGCAACATATAAAATCCAATACAAATAGATATACATATATAATACATATGTAATACTACATATATAATACATATACGTCTATATCCAAAAAAGGAGAATGATTGACCGCTGGTTTCCATCTCAAATAAAATTCTAGGTTAGCATGAACAATGGTCAACACAGATTATAGAACACGTAGTTCTGATCTCTGTTCAAAAAATGAATACATTTAATACTGTAGAATGCTATTCACGTGCAACTTCTGAGATTTTGTCAACATGTTGACTGCTGTTAGTTCTTTTTATTCGTCTATGCAAGGTCTCTATGCAAAATGGCAAAAATCAACCAATGCTAAAAACTAATTATCCTTGTCACTTATTTCAAAAGCACACTATTTCAAAAATATTGATACTACTACATATATTTGAATATTGACTGTACGGAATATGATAACTTTAAGGAATTTTGTTGACCAAATAATCAGCAAATGCTTTTGCAATTATAAATCAGAGTGTTTTATCAATTTATCGACGTACAAAAGTGCCAAACACCACCAATTTATAACAATAAGTTCTGTCCCTCTAAATGAATAAAATTTCTTCCTTACGTTATTATCATATTTAATTTTACAAATTTGTAAATTTTAGTGAACTGCAACTTTTTTCAATTGCCTTATATTTATTGCTAGCAATTCCAAGAAAATTAATCAATATTAATTTATTATTACCTTGAAACCTCTTCCTTGTAACTCGCCAGAACTGAAGACCATAACCAATCGTGGGCCATCAGAAACCACAGTACTCGGTTGATTTTCTTCAGCTCCGCATAGTTCATGATCGAATTTGTCGTAGGAATCGGTCGCTTCTTGGCCTTTGAGGTAAATCTTCAAATAGCCATCCGTGCAACTACTATAGAATTGAAAAAAAAATCAGTTGAGTTAATAAGCCACCTGAATAGTAAGACATTATTTCTTTGACAATTTTTAGGACATTTTTTGTTTAAATTTTTATATACTTGGTTTGGCATTGTACCTCTACTTTATATTAGAAATTTGTCATATTCATGTATATACATCTATTTGGCATATGTTTAATATATTCTGAACCTGGATACAGCTAAATTTGTATGGCATGCGCTGGTCCCTGGTGCCATTCAAATTCAGGTTGTAACCAAAAATGTTTTACTACCTGTAACTTGTTTCATATTTTTCATCAAATAATCTGTTGCTAGTTTGTAAATTTATGTTTTATTATCAAAAATTATTAATTATTGCCGAGTATTACTCAAATTAATAACCATTAATCTAACTACATATTAAATTGTCTATTACACTTACTCTCCCTTGACGGTCAAATTCCTTGGAATTTCAAACTTGATGAATTCTAACCGCACTCGTTCAAGATGTTGTGAATCCTGCATCCCATATATAAAGTAGCGGCATACGATTTTTGGAAAATACGGATATGGATAATTTGGACTGTACGCAAAACCGGCGGATTCTTTTTTGCTTAGAATTTTTTGATCGCACTCTGAGCCACGAATGTGTTCGCCGTCGTGTTCGCTTATAAAATCTGAAAATTAAATTTAATATTTAGTAATACAGTATAATAATATTTAATTAAAATATTGTGTGTGTCATTTCGACCTATGCGTATTGCCGCATACTATTAGACCTTAGAAATTCAAATTATACTACGCCTGACGCTAGCCTCTACTGGTTATATTTGTTAGAATTATTACAATTAATGACCTATTTTCATTGCAAGTATCAAAAATAATTTTAATGATAAATTATTGTTTACACCTAATGGTATATTTATTTACTAGCCGTGCAATATTTTTATATTAATTTGTCTCAAAAGATATTTATAGGTACAATTTATGGGTACATTTTTTGTGCTAACATTATTTTTAAATTAATAATTAGTAAAACTGTCATTGTGTCATTTTTTTCATTATTTTATTTTAATGTGGGATAGGCCGAGCCATAAAAGTTCAATTTGATTTAGATCAATTACATTTTGCAAATCAAACGAATTATATTATAACAATTAACGCATATCAAACAAACAACCATCTGAATATTCAGTAAAACTCCCAGCTAATTCATTATTGTAAAAATGTTTTTTTTTTGTTATTTTATAAAAATTTGTCACCAGGTGACAGCATGGGGACAAACAGGTCCAATGTCTTATTTTGAATTTTAAAGAGATTTTACAAAATAATAGCTAAATTATTCAATCCATGCAAAATATAAATTTAATTTTGTTTACTATTTTTTACTGTTTACACCTTTGCCAGGGTAAAGGTTTAGTTGGTCTTTTTTACCCCACCCACATGCAAGCTTTTATAGAGGTTATATAAAAAACTGTTGGATCTAACCTAAAAATAACTATACATCTTATAAAACAATTAAATAACTTATACTTAAAAATTATATTAAGACCTCGTAAACTTAACAACAGTGCTCACAACAAAAAAAACTAACAATAGAAGAAAATACTTTTGTTATGGATTTTGAAACATTGCCGTTTATTTCTTGATATTTTTAACGTGGTTAAAAATCAAGCTGATGGCTGGTTATACTTCTTTTACCCTCTGCTTTCAAATATTTCAAATATAACTTGACTTGATTTTTAGATATCGGTGGTGAACGTTTTTATTCATCTACCTTATCTACCCTATATCTAATACCCAGAACCTTAAAAACTAAGAAAGCTTGAGTGAAAATCAATAATATAAAATGCAAGCTCAGAAGCTGACAAAGAAGTTGAGTTAACTGAATTTGCAGAAAATGATCATGATAGCAATTCAAAGATATTTTAAATTTCTACAAAAATAATGATATTGATAGGTGTAAAATTGATTTAGTATGAAAGTAAGTGAAACTTGTAGTTGTGTACGGCATCGTGCCTTTAGGCGAATTCCCGTACCGTAACAAATATATAAACTGAATTACAAAGTTAGAATTATTTATTTAGAGTATGATAGTGAGCTTTAGAACTTTAGCCAGAATTAAAATTAAAATCTGAATTATTTTTGATATACAAAAAAAATTGAAAATATTTTTTTCCAAAAATAAGTATTTTGTCAAAACAAGTAGAAAGTTTTTTGAATTATTCAAATCGGATGCTTAGTTCTCTCAAAAACTGCCTTATATTGTACAATTAGCTTGGTATCTCCAAAACGGCTGGACCTGTCTTTGCCAAAAACTAAACACCACTTCTCCCAATCATTACAAATTGAATGATTGTTGAATCATACAAATCGGATACTTCGTTCTCTCAAAACCTCGATTTTTATTTTCTACACACTTTGCTCCGTATCTCCGTAACGGTCGGACCTGCTTCTGCCAAAAACAAATCAGCACATCTACCTATCCATAGAAATCGTATGTTTTTTGAATCTGTCAAATCGATTGAACCGTGCGCCCGAAAACGTGGACGAAAAAATGCGGACATACAAAACATACACACACACACGCACACACACATATATCAATTTTTTCTGAGGTATGCCAAAATCTTCAGAAACCTCGGCCCATTACTATATCTTACTCTACGAAAAGTTAATAAATTGCTTTTTTAGGATATTTTTTTATCATTAATAAAATTTTTTGAAATGGTTATCGTAGAATGTTAAATTCTTGGTAAACTATTCTAAGAAAAGTAAAGCAATTTACAATTTATTTGGTCAAGGATGATCATTTAATTTCTAAGCAAAATAATTTCAACAATTGACTATCAATTATACTATATTACCTAATTTGACGAAGCTCTCCGAAAACTCAAAAATGCCTTTAAATCCGCGGTTTTGCGTATTGGCAGTGCGCTGCAGTGTCTTGAAATGTACGACCAGCTGCGATTCGCTCGAATATAGCACGAGGTTCCTTTGCTGACCACAGTACGTCCCAACCACTGCACTAGTATTGTCTGGGCCGTCGTATACCTTCACGAAATCGAATGGACAGCTGAAAATTACAGAAAATGATTAAAACTAATGAAGGACCAACATCAATATGAATAAAATACCAAATATTTAACGTGTTAATATTGGTACGAAACCCATAGAAATGCACACAAAATTTATACTTATTATTATAATATTTTTAAAATATCTGATAATTTGATGCGCATATGTCTAATGATCATTTTTGACCGGCAGATGTCATTGTTTTTTACTCTTTTGTTCGATCTCCAGAAGCCTGCTTTCCCAAAAATTTTACCAGTTGTTCATTTTTCACACTTTTTGCTCCGTATCTTTGGATCGCCTAAACCAGCCTTTACCAATCAGCTAATCAGCACGTCTACTTATCAATACTCAATACAAATGTTCTTTGAATCATTCAAATCGGTTGATCTGTGTTCTCGAAATTGTCGACAAAAATTGTATTCGCACATACATACACACACATACATAATTTTTTTCTAAGGTGTGCCAAAATGTTCAGAAACCTTCAAAACGTGAAACAATGTAAAAATTTTCAATTCCGATTTTTGGACCATTACTATAACTTAACCTATGGGAAGTTAAAAATAATTGCTAAATACCGCCATTGGAAACCACGAAAGACCATGATAATACCTAAATCCAGTAATTTCCAATCGGTGGGCCGTCCCTCCTTAGGGTAGGTTATTGCAAGAGGGGCAAGAATCAATTCCTAAAATATTTCTTTCGAATATAAACCAAAAAGGTCGATTTAGTGTAAAAAGAATCAATAATTATTTTTGTGTATATTTTCACATCATATTACATATTATTTTGTGGCCCGTTAAATATGAGGTGTATAGATATTTATGAAATTAGATTGCTAGAAAAACAAAGGGGGTTCTACTGTTTAAAAAAATGATTCGATTACAAATCATTATTATCGTTCACAAATCAAAATCGTTAAATTTGTTCCGATTATTGTATACAATTTCACAATTTTGCCGTATCATCATTACATGTTTTTAGAGCTTAAGAACATGAATAAGGCTTGGGAATGATAAAATTAATGTAATGCTGTATTTTTGTATTTTTTTATGAATTTATCGTGCAAAATAGCATTTGCATCGTGTTTTAGAAAATGGTAAAATAGCGGTTCAAGAAAGAAGTATCAGAATCAGATTTTGATTGTTATTTTTGAATACCAAGCAGAACTTATGAGTCCTATAAGCTGTTAGACTAATTTGATTTAAACTACGTCGGTTTTACAGATGGCAACCTGAACAGTTTTCTCTGTGAGAAAAATGTTATTATTATAATTTATGTAATATATTAAATATTTTAATGATGGAGCAATGCCGGATGTGAACTATTTTCACTTGGAAACATTTTGCTATCGATAGATCCAAGTGAAAACGGATGTCACTACTGCTTGACATCAGGCTCTTCGAAGCCGAATCTAATTGAAGGACCTCTGATTCAGATTCAGTCGCTCTACTTACCCACCAGAAATGATTTGCAACATTTTTGTCAGAAATTTTGAAACAAAGAGGCTCCAAGGTTTGAAACACTGGATGCAGCTTTTCATAATATTCAATTAGGAATTAGTATTTACAAACCGTTTAACCGTCTCTCATACTAAGATATAGAAAAAGGGGATAATACAAGTGAACAATGCAACAACAAATTGTTTAAACTACTGTTTTACATTAAAATATGATAATTGCAGATTTTTGCCCATATATGAATCATCATTTTTGCAAAACTTTAGTTTGCACTTTCGGGGGCATATTAAGAATAGCTTCTGAATGAACTATTGTATCTATCTATAGAATATGCATTAATATTTAGAAACATGAGTCATCACCATACAATTAATTAGCCGTAGAGACGCACAAGCATGAAAAATTCATATTATATTATATTATATATAGTGGTTTAAATTATGTATTTATCACGTTTTCGGTAAAACCAAATTTCGAATTTCAATACAATTAATATTTGCCCTGTTACTTTCAAACTAGTCATTCAATATTAAAATGGTCTATAAAAATGTCAAGATTTAGTCTACGAACTCACTGTGGTCCGCCGAAAAACAGATCGAAATCTCGAAACTCCAACCGAACACGCTGTCCTGGTTCGCCGATAAACTGGTAGGTACACGAAAGATCCTTCGGGTATGCGCCAGGATACGTCGGCGACATAATGAAACCTGTCTTCTTTTTACTCGCCTGCACCGTAAAGCTGCAGGCCGTGTTCGGCACGGGAGTGCCGACCTCATATTCGCCTGGAAAGGAAATTAATGTTTAATTCAATGATTCCAATTTAGAATGCTATGGCAAAATCAGCAAAACGAGGAATAAATGGAAGAAAGTAGTTTTGTAGTTTCAATAAATATTTAAAAGTCTTATGTCATCGTTATTTCTTTCATATAATCGGCTCGGGAAATATCTTATTACGTACCACTTTTCTCTATATATCAATATTGCAACTAGAGCTTACAATACCGGGATTCCGTGATGCCGGACGATATTTGTCCGGTATTCAATTCCGGTATTAATACAAAAATACCGGTATTTTGGTATTACCAGTATTTTGTTAAAAATTGTACTTACTTAATGCTTTACACATATTGAGCCGAATATGATACATCGACAAACTGCGGTGTCGGTAAAATAAAACGATTGTTTTATATGTTTTCGACAGCTGCCTAATGTAAAAGTTGATCATAATATTTAACTCGTATCGAAATATGCACTCATTAAAAAAATTGTAAGCTTAACCAAACGGTTCACACATCAAAATCAGTTAGATACAGAAAATATGGAAGAAGGTTGAGCAAGAAACATCTCTTTCAATATCTTCACAAATTAGTAATAAAGCAATATTTTTAATAAGGTAATAATTCCATTGGAATCTATCTCAGGTAAATTATAATATAGAAATTAATATAATACATTTTTACTGGTACGTTTTTCTGTATCTATCTACTCTTTCTCCCTATGTAATAAAATAAATAATATGTTATTATTTCAAGGCAATATTGTTTGTTAATATTTCAATATAAAAACTGAGGAAAGTAAAAAGATAACTAATGTTCCATTGACAATACCGGTATTCCGGTATTTCAAATTTCAGATATCGAATACCGGTATTGAGATTTTTGTACGGTATTGGATGCCCTAATTCTCCTCATTGATAAAAGTACATCAATCTTGCAATTGACTGCATCAACTATTTGAATTTTTAAAAGTTTATTATGTTTATTATAATTAATACTCTACCTTTAAACTAGATATCTTTAAATAAATTGAGAAGGCAAGCTAGGGGCTTATCATAACTATATATTCGATTCTATGGTATAACTAGCCCCGAGGCTTTGTTTCAACTAACCCCAGGTGTATTTTTTTACATTAATCAAAATAACTATTTATACAATTAAACAATCACAAAAATTGTTACACATTGTCAAAGAATGATATATTTAAAACGAGATGATATATATATAGAATTCAAAAATAATCGATAATAATAACGCTAACCGAAATTTTATGATAGATCCATTTTATATTGCCTGTAAAAATGACGGACGTGCACAGTTCTGTTTATTGCGTCAGCTTGCTGGACAGTGGCTATGGCAATATTATACACGACTATTTACCTATCCAATCGAGGCAGAAAATTTAATATTGTTTAAGATTCTATTGAAAAACGCCTGTTACTAGTTACCCCTGTTACAGATAGCCCCTAGTTCCCCTACATGACAATGACAACTGCCAATGCGGCATTTATCGAAAAAATATTCGATGAGGAAAACGAAGTCCCCTATATTTCATATATAAAATTTATACGAAAATTTGAATGAAAACTTAAAAATTACACGATTTTCATTGATTTTCACAATCAGTTCAGTGTATGAGACAGAAACATTTTTAGGTTTTTATTTTTTACCAGATTGTATTTATTATGAAATTATTAAGTATTTTACCATTTTACAACCCTGATTTTTGGTGGAACTTTGTAACATGCTTTAATACTTTTTTAAAAAAAAAAAAGCAAGGCCTTTTAAAGTCGACCGTTTCGGTTTGACGTTGAGTTCTGGCACCATGTATATATATATATATATATATTTTTGAATATTCTTGAATTTGATGTTGATATATATGTTAAATTTGAGTTTAATATTCGGGCGTAACATCAATAAAAATAGTATGAGTTTTTTTAAAAAATTTTATTATTTAAAATCCATACGTTCGGCTAGCATCTTAGCCATCATTCAGTGGTAATCAAGTTAACTATAAAAATTGAAACTAAACAAAATTATATGAAGGAAATTTCATGGAAAAACAATAATAATAATAATAGTAAAAAACACTTACAATTTTGTATCCTAATATAGCATATGAAACCATTATTAATCCATGGTATGAGTATGTGCACATTGATAGATATGTATTTTTTAACACAAACATCCAAATGGTAAAACCACTATATCATGATAACTTGACAAGTTGTCGAAACTATGTATTTACTCTTCGGAGTTTAGGATAGAAATGTCACAACTTTCTCAAAGTAGTTTTTAGCATGTGTTATATTTTTTGGAAAATTTAAAAGGCGATGGGATTTTGTTATTTTTTAAGGAATTTGACACGCTATTAAGAAACCACGTGTTCGCCTCGTTCAGGGCCGTATTGTCAAAGCGTTTGTTTATCACTTTGTCGTTATGTATTGTAAAAACAACCCGTTACACCGTACCCGTAATTTAACAGTTAAATCTGTTTAGAATAATTGAGTTTCAATGAATTTAAAAAAAAAACTTTTATTTCAATTGTTGTATAATTTTCGGAGCATTTTCGTAAAACACATTTGTTTTACACATCGCTTTTTAACTTACCGAAGGAGAAGCCTATGTTTTCATAAAAAAATCCTATTTGCTAATTTTATATTTTCTCGACGTTTCAAGCCATTCTGAATCGAATGAGATCAAATTTGAAAAAACTATGTGTGTGCGTGTGTGAACAGATTTTTTACCTTTCGTCGACGTTTATTTCAAAAAACGACCGGGGCGATTTCAAAAAATTTAAAGCTTATTGATGTAACTCGATAATAACTTGTTTTTGACAGTTTTAGGTGACGAATAAACTTGGCTAATAAGTTTATTTGTGAATAGCAAAAAAGTAAAAAAAAAAATTGTATACGTTTTAGCCCGCAATTTTCGATGGGTTTTGTTTTGATAGATGTCATGGTCCTAAAGACCATACTAAAATTTCATGACCTTACGGCAAGTGGTTGAATTTATAAAATTCATCGAAGTTTGAAAAAACATTATAGTCAAAATTTGTGTCAAAAGTTGCTTTTGTGATATGATAGACAAACATTGTCAATTCATTAAAATTTGGAATAATAAACTACTATTTTAGGACATACAAGCACGTGTCTGTGCAATATAATTAATATAACTACGGGTAATTTAAATGCGTTTGAGCAAACTCCATTGGAAATCTCAATTGAAAAGCGATTATTTTCGAAACAGCAATTGAAAATTTAATCTAAATATCTAAATCTCAATTTCGGTTGAAAGTCAATTATTACACATATCGGGAAGTTCATGCATACTTACTGTCGTTGATGAAGGCATATCGTCCTGCGAATAGTTCCGGGTGCGTCTGATTCTTGTCGGTGTAAAAGGACAAGGCAACCGCGCGGTACAGGGAGATACGTCGTCGCGGCAGGATCGGACCGCAATAGCGGCCGCCGAACGGCGAGTTTATCAACTCGCCGGGCTCCGCAGACTGCACTTCTGCATACACGTCCATGTACTCGTGAACACATCTGTGGGGTAAAAATAGTGACATTAGAATCAAGGAAATAAATTACAAGTTGAGAAGAAAATTTTAGGAAAAAATTAGCTATAAGTTGAGGACTTTGCATCACCTTATTACAAAGTATATTATATGTCGACGATGGGAGTCGGCTTTAGATGTTTCAAAAATCGTAGGTGTTATTGTTATATATTTCAACATTCTTCTCAATATTTTGCAGTATGTTTTTAATAGCTCTTTTCATACTTATATAAGTTAATTGAAACAAATATATATATGCAAACAATATTATATTATGATAGTATAATGATATTCCCAGAATAGGTGTATACAATTTGTATCTTTATGTAAAAATCAATGTATGTATTTAAGTCAAATAAAGAAAATTTTCAAATTAAAATTTTTTAAATTTTCTCAATTTTTTTCATTAAAATATATTTCATAATATGCCGGGTACAAGCATTTTGCCGATGTGCCACGAGCGTGCAGATGTCATTTGTCGGGAAAGATGCAGGTCACAATTTTCATCCGTAACAAAAAAATCAAAACAAATATATATTTTCAACAGTATAGATTCTAGTTGAACCTAAAAAATCCAG
The DNA here is from genome assembly GCF_003426905.1 of Ctenocephalides felis. Classification (NCBI taxonomy): domain Eukaryota; kingdom Metazoa; phylum Arthropoda; class Insecta; order Siphonaptera; family Pulicidae; genus Ctenocephalides; species Ctenocephalides felis. Next base: position 148,585,184 of record NW_020538040.1, read on the forward strand.
AAAAAGAGAAATTCACTAATTTTTTACAACTTGAAGGTAAAAACATGTTTTTTGATACACTTTAGATTGTTTAAAAAGTGGATTATCTATAATTTTTTTTCATTTTTTTTTAGGTTTAACTAGAATAGAATTTAATCCTGAAATCAATGAATTCTGACTCGTTTTGTTAGAATGCTTAGTTTGTTTCCTATTTTTCTAGCCAATTAGAAACAATCGAAAAAATTAAAAACCGAGAAATCGCGCATTGAAGTTTTCGTTACGCTTGTATACAATACATGCTTGGCGCTTGCTCACTATTTCTTTCTATTTATTTATCTATTTCTTCTGTAACTCCGAAGATAATATGAATTTGTTTCTGAAATTTTAGTAATATATTCTTGGCTAGTTTTGTAAGACAGTTTTGCAAAAAACAGCTTTTTAAGTTCAAAAGCAGGCTTTCTCCTTAACTAAATATTATACTATATTATATTATATTGATATAACAGTTTCATATATATTAGAAGTTAGTGGCTTGCTTGAGACCAACTCTTTTGTCGGATTATCGAAAATTCCGGGCAATCGGGCAGTAACAATGAGGTTAATAATTAAAATACAAAATAAGTAAGAAGTACAAAAAAGCTTATTTTACATTAAAATATATATAAATTAATAAAAAAAACATTTTTATTTTTTACAAAAACAAAAAATTGATGATTTCTGATTGAGAGTTAGTGTTACGCGTTTTCGTTTCTCACCTTTTGAATACCAAGGCTTAAGTTTTGAAAACCTAGTCAATGCACAGTTAAATGGTTAAATCTATAGACATATGTGCACTAAGTCTGTGAATTCAGTAGATTAACTTAAAAACGGACGAGTCATTTGCAGAATGTATGGACTACGTATTTCGTAGAACTTTGTTCATAAACCTAGACATAACGGAATTTACCATTGACGCAACGATTATCGAACAATAGCGAGTTTTCCCGACTGATTTTGAATCACCCCGAACACGTTCTAATAGCTCTCGAGCGTTTTTATAATAAAGTGCTATAAAGGCACAGTATATGTGCTATAAAGGCACATTTAAATAAAAAAAAACGAAAAAATGTCTGTCTATCTGCATTACTATCGAACTACCGCTGTTCCGGTTTTTTGGGTGCCGGACTAAAGGACTCCTATATATATATCTGGTATCTCGACTTACGATTGACATAAGATACGAGTGTTTCGAGAGACGAGCCGCTAAAAGAGCGATTTGTTGCTTCGACATACGAGCAACATTCGATCTACAAGTTTTGGCCGGAAGAGTTTTCCAGGAAAACGTTAATTGCAATATGAAAATATGAAAAATTTCATCAGTTGTAACAATGATTTTCCTACCATAGAAATATTTTGGCTGTTTTGCTATATTAAATTATTTTACAGTTATTTATTTCAATTATATAATAATATTAATTGTCTAGTAACGATTTACCCTACGCGAATATATTGAGGCTTATTTTAAGGTTTGAAATTTTTACTATAATATTTTGATTTTTGCACATCTACAAAATATTATGTATTTTTGTAACCGTGAATCTGAAGACAAGGGCAATTTCTTTCGAACTAACGCGGTAATAACTCCAGCCTAGTGCTCTATAAAAATTTATAAGCTGCTTTCTGAGTTCTAAAATTGTCTGGTTAAAAAATGACCTCGAAAAATTTCGAGCATGGAAGTTGTTCAACGAAACACGTCTAACTGATTTTTGTAGTGATGAATGGACAGGAAAAAAAGCAATAATTAAATTGATAAATAGTAAATTTATTTTCATATTCAAAAACTTAACGAATGAATTTAATGTATTTATATGGAAAAAATTGCATCGAGATACGAGTGATTCGACATACGAGCGTGGTAACAAAACGAATTAAACTTTTCTGTCGGGGTACCACTGTATATATATTCATCCGTTTCAAATAAAGTTGTACGTTTTCAAAGAGAAACGACTAATTAACACAATTTTGAGCGACAGTTGCAATATTGTTATTTAGCGCGTTTTGTCATATCAAAGTTGATGAATTTAATTAATATCACGCGTTTCATTTATCTATTCATTAAAATTCCGCAGAACATCATCTGGTTTAATAATAATTCGCTATGAGATATGACACAGAACAATATATCTGCCTACACATTATTTCATTTATCAACAGTATCGCCGGAAAATGACTTGAGGTGTGTTTTCCCTTTCCATGAAATTTCCTGTCATGAATCGCTGAACACCCCGCCAGTTTTGAATTATAAGTCAAGGTTATGCATATAGTCGAGAATGGACACATTAAACTAAAGCCGAGTTGATATAGTTTTAAAATTATTCATTAAGTTGTTAATTTGTGAAGTTTTAATACCTCGTTTGGATATGCATATAGCTTATAGAGAGAAATAATTGAACGGAAACATATTGACCATAAATAGATTATTTTATTGGATGGCCAGCCTGCACGGAACCGGTATAGGTTTCATAAAAAATATTATATTTAACAAATATTTAAAAATTTCATTGCCGGTTTTAAATTAATATATTCTATATTTTTGCTGTACAATTTTCTGTATTCAATTTATGATTAATATATTACCTGACCAAATATAGTATGAATGACAACTAAAAATGAGTATACTTATAATAATGTAATTATAATTTGATATTTGATTACAGTCAACCCTTCAATAAAGTGGTAATCTAGGAACGCGGTTCTCATACTTTGCGAGCAAAAATTTCGACAGCCCTCCGATAACACGTTTACTTCTATAACACGGTTTCTGTTCAACATCCTATGACTTTCTTTTGACTCCAGTAACTTGATATTGTTGTAAAAGGTTATAATATAGATTTTATAACAGACTATTTTATTTTTTACGATATGGTCATGTAAAAATGCCATGATTTCAGTAGTAGCAGAGCTCTTTCACAGAATGTTAGTCTTTCTAAAAGAAATTCAACTTGAGGGACCGATTCTGCCGCATAACAGACAAATGTTAAGGCAAGGCCATGTTACGCTCCAACTTTTATACATTACGCTACTGCATCATACTGAATACTGTCAAAATGTCATGTATTCAGGCGTTTTGCACAAAAACTGCAACGTCACTCGTATGTTATGAAGCTGGGTGAGAAAGACCCTGTTGTGTAACATAGTTTTTTTTAACTTTTGTGCGGTTTCTAGGTTATGTTTTTTATCTGACAACCTAAGAAAATTACCTGACTGCACAGCAACCACATAGCTTTTGTCAATATTTAGAAAGAATTTGTATGTAAAGGTATTCATGACATAGCCTTGCCATAACATTGGTCTGTTATCCGGCAGAATCGATCCCTGATTTTTTTTTTTTAAATAGTTATTTTGTCTGTTTTATCTTTTATCATATCCTTACATAAACTCTTCAATTGCATTAAAATAATGTATATTATTGCATTATATTTTTATAGCAACTCTTCAATTCAATAAAAAATAATTTATGTCTTTTAATGAACTCTTAACCCAATCAAAACAATTTGTAATTTATCATGTCTTTTGTCTTCATATAAATGCAATTTGTTCTAATTCTTAGTTTTTTACAGTGTGGTTTCTATACAACATGATAGCCGGTTTCCATATAACGCAATATGAATATAGCAATTCTTATAGCACGGTTTCTATATTGCACGATACGCACTCACCGCGTTATCGGAGGGTTGGGTGTAAATGTATATCCATAAAGTGTCAAATCTGAGGGACTACAAAATGTCACTTTCTCGAGAAATCGGTATTTATGGGAATATCTTAACAATGATAATAGAGTTGTGAGAGGTGTTCTTGTTGGAAATCACGAATATTAATTATAGCTTACAAAATATAATAGTTTAGAGGACAGAATCTTGCACAATCGGTAGAATTGAATTTAGGCGGTATTTTATTCTTGAGGCATGAGTTTTAACACTTTCCACTCGGCAATTCCGAGCGGCGGCATCCAAGTCGAAAGGGTTAAGCGATTTTTTAAAGGCCGTAGGAGAAGGCAAACAATATTTTACTATATTTTTTACAAGTTATTCATTAATGTTTTAAGAATATTGAACAAAGATGAAGATTAAAAATAGTCATAAAGTTTTAATTCAAGGAGGTGATGCATTGGGGGGTCTTAAATAACTGGCACCTGACCATACCCATGATTTGCATCAATTTCGCAATAATGTGAATTACAGACAAGTAAAAAATGCTTTTTCACAAAATAGCGACTGTCCGAAGTAAATATATATTTTTCTACTACTTTTTGATATTCTTGAATTTTTTAAATATAGTAAAAGTCGGAAATTGGGAATGAGCATAGTTCATATTGAAGAGAAGTCTATAAAGAAGATTCTGTAAAAATTTGAAATAAATCATTCCAGTAGAAGTTGCAACATGATGGGTAGGTATCGTATCGAAAAAGACAGTTTGGAAAAAACGCGTTAAAAGTTCCAGGGAAGAAGGAAACAGAGGAGGATTATCGTGATCAAATAGCTTCTTCTCCAAAATTAATTCAAATTTTAAAAAAATCATTTAGTACGCATATTGTTGATTGGTTAATTTTTGAAAATATGCTTTGAAAAATTTTCATCAGTACACCCTCTTAAAATTACCTAGTTGTTGATCAAAATATTATTAAGCAGTTATTAATAAATTTTCCTAAATCTTGAACATGTGTGCAAATAATCTAGTAGCACGTGTACCGTTCGCCATTTTCGTTATTTCGTTATTCGAATTATATGTCAGATGCCATTAAACATTAGAGCTGGTAATCTTAAACTTAAATGATGTGTCAGACAATAACTCATTTATCGTCTGGATCAAATGTCATGCAATATTCATAATTTCCCAAGTTGGCCCTCACTTTCGCTCTGACGCGAAACCAATTTTCTAAAGGCGCACGATGACACGTGTAGAATCATATTCTATATTAGTTCATATTTCTTTTGAGTGATTTCAATTTAGATTACACATTCCGCTCGTCATGGCTCAATATTGCTAAATGGATTAAGTTTTCGAATGCTGTGCATTCGGGAAACTAAACGGAATAACTCGTATATATATATATATATATATATATATATATATATATATATATCGGATCAATATATTTTGGTATAGACTGAAAAATGATATTTGTAAAGAATACTCAAACAGTATGTAGTCAACAGATACTGTATAATGTAGATAATGCAATGCCAGTATACCGGTATAACGCCTAAATTGTTGGCGGTGTTAATACCGGTATTCATCTTAAAAATACCGGTATTTTCAGTATTGAATCGTAAGCGATAGTTACACATGTTACATTTGAGTTCAAGTTTCTTGAAACTATTCAAACTTCACATTTCATAATTGTTTGAAACATCTCTTTAGGTCGTTCTATTGGATGTCAAGTATTATCTCGGCTCGTCAATAAACTGAATATTTATGTTTTAAAGGATTTACAGGTAACCTCCGTAATACACGGTAGTTACGTTCCAAAAATCAAGCGAGTACAAGAAAAGGGGTTACGATTCCAAGAATTAAAAAAAGTGATATATATCATTTTATAATAAATTTTGCTCTATTTGTTATTTTTTAGAAGTAATATACAACACCTGAATTATATGATTGTAATTAAAATGTAAAAATGAGAGGTTTTCGCTATATACCTCACACATATGCTCTCGGCATGATGGAAGCAAACACTGTTGGCGCATGTAGCCTATTTTGAAAATTTTTAAATAATTTTTTAATTAAACGTAAAGAAGGTCTTTTTGACTATAAGCACTATCATCATGCTTTCATCAAAATCCTAGAAAATATTTTAGGATTTGTCATTGTCATAACTAACAAGTAAGTGCTATCCAACGCGATCCTTTTTTTTTGAAAATGGCCTCATTATCTGAGCAGTTTTCTGTATTACTTCCGGATCAGTAATATTTTAGGAAGGTCTTTTTGAATCTCAGCACTATCACCATGCTAAGTTTCATCAAATTCCTAGAAGATATTTTAGGATTTGTATTTGTCATAACTAACAAGTAAGTGCTATCCAACGCGATCCTTTTTCAAAAAATGTCTTTATTCTCTGAGCACTTTTCTGTACTACTTCTAGATCTGTGCATCATTTTTTGCAAAAAAAAATTATATTTGCAATTTTGCTTTTAGCAAAATGATATTTATATATTGAACGCATGCAAAGTTAGCTTTATTAAACTTTATGCTCATTTATTTAAAGAATCTTTGTTTAAGGAATATGAAGTATATTGTTCGGATAATCCTAGAATTGTTTTTTAAATAGAACGTACGCGCTCGAATAATAAATATCAAATTAATTACTTATCTTTTGCACTTATTTCATCACATTGATTGAGCGCGTACGTAGCGATTTTACTAGTTTTTAGATTAGATAACGTTTGATTTTTATAGCTTTTACTATATTTCTTATTTATTAGGGTTTTGCTCAATTCTCAAACCGTGTTATAGCGAATCCGTAATTTATAAGTCCTTGTTATGAGGAGGATGGTTTTAATTTTTAAACCGTCTTAGAGCGAATCCGTGTTTTAGAAGTACCGTGTTACAGAAGGGTTACCTGTATATATATTTTCAATAAATAGAATCGGACTAATAGATAATGATGCTTATATTCTTTTATATAAAAATAAAACGGTTATTTAAAGTGACATCGGCGCCAAAATATTCTAAACCATAAATACTTTGAGATTTTTTTTTGCCACAAGGTAATCTTTATTTTTGCTCGAACTTTATACATATTAATCATAATCATTACGAAATATTTTCCTTATTAAAAAATAGATTTCAATTTATTCTTGGAAATAAAAATAACTTAAAAATTAAAAAATATTTTTCACTTGAACAGTAGTGAATTTTGAAAATGGTATAGCTTTTTATATGAAAATTCTCAACAATTATATTATATTATTTTTCTTGAGGTTTAGACGACGATACATCGGATCAAATGTTTTTTAACATTATATTATAATATGCATAAAAAATATTAATCACGAATTCTTATTAATATATAAATATTAATATGATAAGTTCGATATAATTCTGTTAATTTATTATTAAAAAATACGTGTTTTGTAGTTAACTTGTGTAAATACATTTGTACAAATTTTATCTTATATTCTAGGTTTTCATTTTTTATTGACTTTAGGTTTATTTTTTATATTGTACATGTAATTTCCTATTTTGCTTACACTGTTTTTAATTAATATTAATACCAGTATTTCACCGATATTACCGGGTTTAAAGCGAAAATACCGAAATACCAGTATCATTTTTTTTATCGATATTGCATTCTAGTTCAAAGTCTATCAATTTCATTGAAGAAAAATAAAATGCAAAACTAAGAAGCATTAAACATCTCATTCATAAATTGAATAACGTATCTTTCTAAAAAGCTTAGATATTATTCATAAAATGTTTCTCGCAAAAACTTATCTGATACATAAAGATTTTATGATAAATTTATAGTAGGCAGTGAATCGAATTTTATGTTCTACGAAATTGGATGATGTGCTTTCCTAGAATATTCCACGATTTTCACCAGAAAATCTAAACAAGTGTATAATACTTCAACAAATTGGCTGAGCAAATGCACACAGATAGAATTCTAGGAATAATTATTTGCACGGGTATTTTCTATAGAGTATAGGGAAGATCGGGTATTATTACACCGCATTAGCCTTGTTATAGATGCTTCTTAGAAATTGTTTAAATGATATTATTATGAAGATGAATGAATATATGTCGAAGATATGTACGATCTTGAAATTTGTCTGTAAATGTTTATTATTATTTTTATATGTGTTTTATAATGAAAGATTTGAGTAAAAAAAAATATAAATGATAGTACTAATACTAATAAATCATCAGAACTGTAAATGTTATATTAAAACAATACTTTATGAAAAAATATGCAATCAAGTGATGCATAACATCGTGCCTTAAGGCAAATTGCTGGAATTTCCCGTACCAAAAATTAAAGTTTTAACAAATTCAATTCCTTTTATAGAACTTTGAAAAAATGTATTTTTGAAATTTTTAAAATTTTTGAAAACGAATTACCTTTTTGAAAAATTTTAACTTTTTTATACTTTGAAATATTTTAATTTTTTTTAACTTGGCGTAGGGCAAGTTATAGTAATCGCAAAAAATCGAAAATGAAATTTTTATATATCTTTACGTTCCAGAGGTTTCTGAATATTTTGGCATACCTTACGTTCCAGAGGTTTCTGAATATTTTGGCATACCTTAGAAAAAATTGATGTATGTGTGTGTGTGCGTGTATGTATGTGTGTGCGGATACAAATTTTCGTCGACGATTTTGGGAACACGGATCAACCGATTTGAATAATTCAAAAAACATTCGATTCGTATTGATAAGGAGACGTGCTGATTAGTTTTTGGCGAAGGCAGGTCTAGCCGTTCCGAAGATACGCGGCAAAAAATGCCGAAAACGGTAACTCAGTCTTTAAGAGAACGGAGCGTCCGATTTGAATAATTCGCAAAAAATTTTACTTGTATTGACAAGATGAAGAATTGATTAAATTTGCATGAAGGCAGGTCTAGCGCTTTCGGAGATCTAACAAAAAAGTAAAAAAAAATGCCATTTGGCGGCCAAAAATGATCATTAGACATATGCACATCAAATTATCAGATATTTTATAGAGATTTTAACAATAAAATCGCAATCGCGATACGTTAGCTGCGTAGAAATGAAATATCGAATCGCGGGAGCGCCGCGTTGCAGTATAACGGATAAACATTGGTGCGGAATCTATTGAAATGCAAACAAAATTTGTTTTTATTCTTAAAATATCTATAAAATATGTAATAATTTGATGTGCATATGTCTAATGATCTTTTTTGTCCACCAAATGGCATTTCTTCTTTTTACTTTTTTTATTGGATTTCCGAAACCGCTAGACCTGCCTTTCAACAATTTCATCAGTTCTTCATTTCGTCAGTACAAATGAAATGTTTTTTGAATCAGTCAAGTCGGTCGACACACATACATCCATTTTTTCTAAGGCATGCCAAAATGTTCAGAAACCTTTGAAACGGAAAGATATATAAAAATTTTCATTTTCGATTTTTTTGCGATTATCTACTATAAATTATCCTACGGGAAGTTAAATAACTAGTTGTAAAACGTTAAAATGTTCGGTATATTTAAAATAGAAACAATTGCAATTATAATCTTAAAAAGCCAGTAAATTCTATATTTTTTTAGTTATTTCAAAATTTATTTGTAATATTGCGAATATATACTTTAATATAATTGGAATAAAGCTCAAGACATTGCTTTGAATCGTTACATGTAATACACAATCCTTTAGGTATAATTATTTGAAATTGTAATATTTGATTTATAAATCTTTATTAAAATATTAGTATATAAATTAATATTATATTTTATTTATAGGTGTAATTTATGAACATATTGGTTCATATTCAAGTATAATAATTGAGGTAAAATAAATACAATATTTTCATTCTGGATTCTGTATAACGCACTGATGTTTCCTAGAAATCGTGCGAGTTTGCTGGATCTCATTTAAAGGTAGGAAATTTAATAGTTCTGAAAATAAGTCAAATGCTTTACCTAAAACCCTTTGCCAAAATATTTAAAATTCTCGGTAATATATTTTCCTAGAATACGTAGGCGTTTTTTATTAACTATTCTACGTAGAAGTTTATTGAAAAAAGCTCGTCCCCTGCCACAATGCAAAATAATTATCAACGGAGAATTGAGCTTTCCGAGAAGTTCGGTTCGTAATGTAGATTGCGGTACTTCCGAACTTTTGCGAGTGCGATCGTTAAAAGTTTTGTTACTTTTGGACAATAGAAGTTGTTTATTATGGTTTTGTATTTGTTATCGAGAAATTATTTTCAATTCATTATAATGAAAATATAGATGACTTTAAAATGAGAGCGTCTTAATATTTTTCAATGCGAAAATCATCAAAGACATTTCATGAAATCTATGAAAATAAAATGATAAATGAATAATGTTATTTGAAGTACAGTTTGTTTTAAGCTACGGAATTTGAATATTAGCAAAAATGCTTTTTGATATAAAAAATAATTTGAAGTCGAACTATCCTAAAAATTTTAAAGTCATAGTTCAACACAAAGTCTTAATTTTTGGAAACTTGGGGCAATTGTATCATTATGGATTCAATATTTAAATGAACAAAATTAATAAAAATTAACCACAATAATCGAAAAATTGTCACAATTTGATCAAAGCTCTAGGTTGCACTTAAAGCTCATGATTTTTTTGAGGACCGTTATGGTCGCTCTTTTATTATCACCCCGTTTCGGCTTGACGTTGAATTCTGGGGCATCCATATATATTTATAACTTCAGAAGGCGTATAAGTCTGTATATGAATGAATACTATTATTAACTTTCCGTAAGGTAAGATATTGTAATCGCAAAAAAATCGAAATGAAAATTTTTAAATATCTTGACGTTTTGAAGGTTTCTGAACATTTTGGCATACCTTAGATAAAATGGATGTATGTGTTTGTGTTTGTGTATGTATTTGCGGATATAATTTTTCATCGACGATTTCGAGAATACGGATCAACCGATTTAAATGATTAAAAAAATATTAGGATCCTATTGATAAGAAAACGTGCTAGTTTTTGGTGTAGCCGTTTCGAAGATACGGGGCAAAAAGTGCCAAAAATGGTATTCCAGGTTTTGAGAGAACAAAGTGTCCGATTTGAATGATTCAAAAAACATTTTACTTGTATTTTACAAAGTGAACAACTGGTGAAATTTTTGAGAAGGCTGGTTTAGGGTTACCGGAGGCTCAATTCAAATTTTGTGTACATTTACGTGGGTTTTGTCCCAATGTTTCCACGTTATTCTATGACGCGGCGCTTAAGCGCTCGATATTTCGACTATAAAACAGCTATGCAGCGCATTTGCTTTAGACAGATGTTCAAGATTTTCAAAAAAATCAAAATAAAAAAAAAAAAAAAAATTTCAAAAAAGTCAAAATTCTCACAAAATTGATTTTTTAAAATTTGAAAACAATTTTAAGTTTTTTTTTAAATTTTAGTCTTTGGTACTTTACGCTTGTATATATCACATATTACACACACACATAAACACATTATCGTAACTATTGTTTATTTATTATTAATAATTATTAACAAACTTTATTATTATTTACTATTTAGTTTTCTTCCGTTTATCATTATTTATTATTTATTGAACTAATTCTTTCGTTTAATGTGTTTTCAAATTAATTTATTTATAGGAAAAAATTAGTGTAAATAGAGAAATCAGAAATGAGTCCTAAAAACTTTGCTTGTTTATTTACCTCTTGCCTAATTATATATTAATATTATATTTACTTTTATATTATTTGGTTAGAGTACCTAATACGAATTTAGTCAAGTACAAATATGTATGTATGCTTCTATTTATTATTAGTATAATTATTTACGCGTTACCAAAACCCGGCAATTACTGACCGTACTGACTGATAACCTACTAATTTTTTGTCAATCAATATATAAATTTATGTCTGCATATCATCATAAATTACTCGTAATAAAGCCTGAATAAAATATAAAAATTACCAAAAATCACAATATAATGTTCACTGGCCCCAGGAAAAATCATAGTAAAAATAATCTGTTTAAGTTTTAGTTATATTTAACAAATGCTTCAATCACATCATTTCTTATTTTGAGATATAAATAAGAACAGATACATAATTTGAAATTATAATATTTCCACAATATACCAAATTGTAGAAATATAAATGAGACGCTGATTTTTCAATTAATCTATTTATTTTATCGAATTATTTAAAAACGTTATCATCCACCTTTTGTTGAATGCAATCATTATATTTATCTCGATGCATGCAAAAAAAACAGATTCCAGTGCTATTCATCAGCATCAATTCATTTAAAATAATTCAATTTATCGCCGCTGTTATTATTAATTGATTATATTTTTCAATTTTGCGTATAAATTCATATCGATTATACATATTACATAGGTTACTGAATTCCTATGCAGTTTGTAAATTGAATAATTGAATCAATAAAATTTGAAATTGCCGTATGATTGAACCGATGTTATTGTAATCGCCCATTTAAATTGCTCAATGAGAATTCAATTATGCGTTATTTTAATTTTATCAAAATATTATGGTTCGATTAAACTTAAATATATTATTATGAAATTGTAATTTTGTACTTACGCAGGTAATTCTCCGACTGCGGCTCCACTGTGCATGAAAAATATAAATTTCAAATTAGAAAATGACAAATTAGATAAATAGGTACATAATTATAAAAGACATACAATAATATACACATTCGGGTGATCCTTGATATGGATATTTTTCAATTTCTTTGCTCCCAGGAATTCAAATGCTTCCAAATTGATAAAAAAAATCTTTGAAAGTTTTAGCTCTTAATATTAACTTTAAGATAGTCTGCACTTCAACCAAAGTTTCTTGGTTTTCTTCCTAAGTAAATACTTATTTTCTAAATTATACCAAATTTTTATTGTAATTTTTAAATTTATAATCAAAATAAGCAAATACAATGTTATTCTCAAAATTTTGAATCATACATTGCGAAGTTATGAAATTTTAAAATACAAATGAAATTTTACCCATGTTATTTTTATAAAAAAACTCTGGTTGGACTGCGGACTATCTTAAAGTTAATATTAAAAGCTAAAACTTCCAGAGATTTTTTTTTGACCATTTTGGAAGAATTTGAGCTTCTGAAAGCTAAATTTTTAAAATATCCATTATAATGTTCCCTCTAATACATATATCTACAATAATTAAGGATTTATGTAAATATCAGTTTAAGTTTTTATTTTTAACTTCTCGTAGGGTAAGTTATAGTAGTCGCAAAAAAATCGAAAATGAAAATTTTTATATATCTTTACGTTTCAGAGGATTCTGAATATTTTGGCATACCTTAGAAAAATTGATGTATGTGTGTGTGTGTGTGTATGTGTGTTTGGATACAAATTTTCGTCGACGATTTCGGGAACACGGATGAAGCGATTTTAATAATTCAAAAAACAATCGATTTGTATTGATAAGGAGACGTGCTGATTAGTTTTTGGCGAAGGCAGGTCTAGCCGTTTCGATGATATGGGGCAAAAAGTGCCAAAAACGGTAACTCAGTTTTTAAGAGAACGGAGCGTCCGATTTGAATAATTCAAAAATCATTCAAATCTTCAAAAAGTCTTTTTTTCAAAAAAGTAAAGTTTTGTCAAAAATTTATAGTTTCTCAAAAATCTATTTCTTTGGAGTATTTTTTTTTAATGTTAATCTTTAAAAAAAAAAAAAAAATTGGTACGGGAAGTTGCAGCAATTTGCCTTAAGGCACGATGCCATTCGCCCCACTAGTTTTATTCTAGTAGTTTATAGTAGGTGAGATAGGGGAATGTGAACAAATTTTTTATTAAAAACAAACTAGCACTTGCTTTACCTAAAAGCAAGACAACTGCATAAAGTAATATTTGTGGCTATTTATGTGTGACTGTAACTGATTTTGAATAATTTTTGTCAAAGATTTTACAATTACACCACTTCTGCTAGGCCTATAATATTTAAAGGTGTTCGGTTTGATTATCAACTCTTATCATCATGCAAAGTTTCATCAAAATCCCAGAAGAGTAAACCTGAATCAGATATTTTAACTATACTACTCTTTACTATACTATATCAATTTAGAAATCAAATGTTTTTTTTGAATCATTCAAATCGGTTGATCCGCGTTCGCGAAATCGTCGACAAAAACGTATTCGAACACATACCTACACATGCATCAATTTTTTCTAATTGTAAGGTATGCCAAAATGTTCAGAAACTTCTGAAACGTGAAGATACATATAAATTTTTATTTCCGTTTCTTTTGCGATTACTATAACTTATCCTGCGAAAAGTTAAATATTCATCATACAATGTTTATCTAATACGTTTTTAGTGATATCATTTTATATATTTTTATTAAATCTGAGTCATTTGATGCAAAACATTGACGCCAATTGAAAATCGATATACAGCCTGTCTATATAGATTTTCATTTCCGCCATTATTTGCGTGGGCCATTGTTTACTTGTCATTATAGGCGATCGGTGGATGGCGTGTCTGAATTCTTGGAATTAATGGTCATAGTGCTACATTCTTAAGAATAGCGATGTTTATGAAACTTCTTTTTGAATTACACAATGAAAATTGGAAAATGTATTGAAAAGCGAATCGAGATTGCTCAATGAGAACTCAATAAGTACTTGATATCGATATCTTGTTTTTGGTATAGAGGTGTACGATGACTTTTTTGTACTACTTTTTACTATGCTTTATTTTCTGACTAAAAGACCTTGTATCATTGAGATAAATTGGAGGAGAAATACGGAAAAAATGGTATATATGGATAAAATGATACAGTGACCCTATATTAAAATGGGCTTGTTCTGTTAACGTGTGACTGTTTAATATGAAGAAAGTCATAATAACAATCCTGTCAGATGTTGAGCGTCATTGTCACAATATTGTCGCAGTAATCAGTTCAATTCAAATTCATCAAGTAATCATTTGCACCTTGAAAAGTTTATTTTGAGGGAGTTTTTCTCATGTTTTTTGCGGACATATTTATTAATATTAATATCAATTAATTTATACTAGTACTAGTGATTTCGATCAGTTTTATCGCAATAATCGCGTGTTTAGGAGAATATTGATGAATTATTCACTTTAGTATAATTTTGGACAAAATGATATACTTGGACAATGGTCAAAATGGAACAGTACTATTTCGCAATCATTATAGGGTCAAGAAAAAATAATTTTGCTGCAAGTATGCAAAAAATAATTGGTAAAAACAGACTAAAACATCTACTTGTTAAAAGAAGGGACTTGCATTTGTTGCAAAACTTTCTTTTTCTTTGTGAGCCCTGAAAAGATTGGTTTATGATATAAGACTTGTATCCTGTACGATTTTTCTATGAACAGCTTTCTGCATGTATCTCAGTATCTCCTTACTATATATATATGTCATTTTGTCCATAGAATATGGACAAAATAGTTTTTAAAACAGGTTGCATTTTTTAAATAAATTTGTTGTTATTGTTCCTACTTAATTAAAATTCTGGTAGTTAATGAACCAAAGATGAGCATAAACGATTAAGACTGGTTTTAATATTATTAAATGAACAAATATCATTAAAATAAAACAATTTGTCCTTACTTTCTCTAATAGAAATAAAATAAAAGTATACTACTTTTTAATCAGGATATAATTAAATATCAATTAAGTTTTAATAATGCCTTCAATATATTTTGGGGGTTGATAAATTAAAATATGGTAGTTTGATGTGATTTAATCTATTTTTATATGTTTTCAAATAAGTCATATAAAAATACATTTTAAATCCTCAATACATATTTTAAGCTAATATCATGATATAAAGAAGTTGCTAGAACAAATACATAATAGACAAATTACAAAAATATTTCTTAGTCACTTATTTTTACTATAGGAATAAGTAAAAATCCGGTTCATCTACTATATTTTGCTTTCAACATTGTAAAGAAATGTATTAATGGGCGTAGTTATTACATTTATTTTTTAGTGTTTTCTAAATAATTGATTATATATCTTATTGATGTCATCAATCAATAGGTGAGAAAATTTCATTTTAGTAAAATTGTATCGTTACGTCATTTAAAAATAATCACTTCAATTTAATTCAAAACAGTTATACCAAATAGACTTTAATTTCTATGATGATTACTATTTTCAGAAATTTTTAAATTTTAAACTAATTAAAACCAATGAACATCAATCGGAGTTGGTACATCATATTATTCATTTTATCATTACTCAATATATTATCATCATTTTACAATATTACCAATTTTCAGTTTTTTTTTTA
Organism: Ctenocephalides felis; assembly: GCF_003426905.1. Taxonomy (NCBI): domain Eukaryota; kingdom Metazoa; phylum Arthropoda; class Insecta; order Siphonaptera; family Pulicidae; genus Ctenocephalides; species Ctenocephalides felis. The sequence goes on from NW_020538040.1 coordinate 148,601,135, forward strand.
ATTAATTGATTTGTAGTTGAATATTTTCCGCTGTAACGTTTGTTAATACAAAGAGAGGCGCAATAGCAATTACGGAAAAATATCAAAGTAATAGATCAACAAAACCTTTTAATAAAGCTAATTAAAGGTTATTAAGGTTAGCGTAGTTAATTAAAGTTAATTAAAGGTTATAAAATGAGTAATTGTGTAATAAAATCGTGGAAAGGTTTGCGCATTAAGTTTGTAATTTTAATTTAATTGTGCTTTGTTATTTTCCAAATATATGATCTGGTAATCTGAAATAAGATCTGCTGATCTGAAATTGTAGGACAAAGCTTATAGAATTAATCCAAGATATTCAAATTTGTTTATACTATTTTCGTTTTAATTCGCATAATTTTGTAATTTAGTTATGAAATATTCATATTATCTTTCAATTAATATGTTATAAGTTCACTCTTGTAAGGTCTACTACTGGAGTACTGGATAGGCTCATAAAAATCATTGTACAATCGTTGTATTGTATTGTAACAACTCAATCACTGTCTTTACAAGAAACTTTGTAATTTATATTGAGATATAAAAATCCAGATATATTTAAATATAGCTCTGAATTTTAAACTAGTATTTTCAAAGTGGCTTATTAGTTTAGATCAGTGATTTTCAAAGTAGACCCCTATGGATCCATGATAATATACAGTGTCTACGTCAGCCAAAGAAAACTGGGTTTTAGATAATGAAATGGGAGTCCACGGTATCCATTTATTTATATTATACCATAGATGGTAAAAAGTCATATACAATATTTATAAATAGAACTGAAAAGTAATTAAAAATATTGTTTCATTTTTAACAAAAATGTGTAAGTTGTAGCATAAGTTGGAATTCGATTTGTGGTCGCAATATGGTTGAGCTTGTAAAAACCCAATTGCTGACTATTGAAAGGATTGGCAAAGTCCTTTGCGCTTTTTGAGACTGTCCGTATACTACAGATAAAAATCGATGTAATCGTTGTAAAAGATAGTAGAAAAAAGGTTTTGCTTTATTTCTGATCTCCTAATAGAAAAAGGTGTAGAGTGGACATCATTAGCCGGTGAAATGTAAAAAAAATCAAATCTTACAGAATTGTTGCCGAATGTTGATAATTATATATTTACATTTCGCTTACTTGTATTTTCAACTTCCGAAATGAAAATTTTTGCATATTTATTTTGAAGGTTTCTGAACATTTTACATTCCTTAGAAAAAATTGATGCATGTGAGTGTGTGTGTATGTTTGGATACAATTTATCGTCCACGATTTCGGGGCGCACGATTTAACCGATTTGAATGATTCCAAAAACATTCGATTCCTATTGATAAGACGTGCTGTTTGGTTTTTAGTGGAGACAGGTCCAGCCGTTTTGAAAATATGGGGCAAAAAGTGTCAAAAACGATAATTTTACTTGTATTGACGAATTGGTGAAATTTTTTGTAAGGCAGGTCTAGCGGTTTGAAGATACAGTAAAAAGTAAGAAATAAATGATATTTGGCGGTCAAAAATGATCATCAGACATATGCACATCAATTATCAGATATTCGATAACATTTTTAAAAATGAGTACTAAATTTGTTGCAATTTTTTTATGCTCCGTACCAAGTTTTTAATTTTTAAAGTTCACTTGCACGGTTCAAGCTAATTTTAAAATTTTCCGATTTTTTTTATTGGTTTTTTACTTCAATATGAATTTTCAATTTACAATTCAGTTTTGAAAATATATATATATATATATATATATATATTAGAGTGGGCCAATTTTTTGCATATTGAGCACCTCGCTAATTTAACTTTTTACATCATTTGAAACAATATTGTAAAAAAAAGCATAACCCGCAAATGAATTTAAAGTCAGCGAAAAAATTTCAAACTTTTTTAATTTAAAGTAAAATTGAAAAATCTCATGAAAAATATTTTACATATATCGATTATACATCATTTTATTCGTAATTTTATTCTGCATCTTCTTTCGTACGAACAAAGTTTTTTTGTATCTTTTACGGTTTAGACAGTATAAGGCAATCTGTGTAGTTGTTAACTTGTCAAAATGCAAAGTGCGGATAGGTTAGAGCAACACTCCTCACGATTCGATATTTCTCTAAAGAAAACATATAAACTATTATACATCATTAGAAAGGTCTTAAAATTCTTAGTTCTTTTTCCATATATCACAACTTCGAATTTTGCACGGTGTGGCCTACAGGCGAGTTGCCGTTATGAAAATCGGAAAATCTAGAGAAAATTATATGAACACACCTAACCATTTATATACCATTTTATTCGTAATTTTATTCTGCATCTTTCGTACGAACAAAGTTTTTTTGTATCTTTTACGGTTTAGACAGTATAAGGCAATCTGTGTAGTTGTTAACTTGTCAAAATGCAAAGTGCGGATAGGTTAGAGCAACACTCCTCACGATTCGATATTTCTCTAAAGAAAACATATATAACTATTATACATCATTAGAAAGGTCTCAAAATTCTTAGTTCTTTTTCCATACATCACAACTTCGAATTTTGCACGGTGTAGCCTACAGGCGAGTTGCCGTCGTGAAAATTTGGAAAAATCGGAAAATCTAGAGAAAATTATATGAACACACCTAACCATTTATATACCATTTTATTCGTAATTTATTCTGCATCTTTGCATCTTTCGACAACAAAGTTTTTTGTATCTTTACGGTTTAGACAGTATAGAGCAATCTGTGTGATTTACTACATTTCGCGGCTGCTGGCACCAACATTTCACTTTGAAATGCAAAGTGCGGATAGGTTAGAGCAACACTCCTCACGATTCGATATTTCTCTAAAGAAAACATATAACTATTATACATCATTAGAAAGGTCTTAAAATTCTTAGTTCTTTTTCCATATATCACAACTTCGAATTTTGCACGGTGTGGCCTACAGGCGAGTTGCCGTTATGAAAATCGGAAAATCTAGAGAAATTATATGAACACACCTAACCATTTATATACCATTTTATTCGTAATTTTATTCTGCATCTTTCGTACGAACAAAGTTTTTTGTATCTTTTACGGTTTAGACAGTATAGGCAATCTGTGTATTGTTAACTTGTCAAAATGCAAAGTGCGGATAGGTTAGAGCAACACTCCTCACGATTCGATATTTCTCTAAAGAAAACATATAAACTATTATACATCATTAGAAAGGTCTCAAAATTCTTAGTTCTTTTTCCATACATCACAACTTCGAATTTTGCACGGTGTAGCCTACAGGCGAGTTGCCGTCGTGAAAATTTGGAAAAATCGGAAAATCTAGAGAAAATTATATGAACACACCTAACCATTTATATACCATTTTATTCGTAATTTTATTCTGCATCTTTCGTACGAACAAAGTTTTTTGTATCTTTTACGGTTTAGACAGTATAGAGCAATCTGTGTGATTTACTACATTATCGCGGCTGCTGGACCAGACATTTCACTTTGAAATGCAAAGTGCGGATAGGTTAGAGCAACACTCCTCACGATTCGATATTTCTCTAAAGAAAACATATAAACTATTATACATCATTAGAAAGGTCTCAAAATTCTTAGTTCTTTTTCCATATATCACAACTTCGAATTTTGCACGGTGTGCCTACAGGCGAGTTGCCGTATAAAATCGGAAAATCTAGAGAAAATTATATGAACACACCTAACCATTTATATACCATTTTATTCGTAATTTTATTCTGCATCTTTCGTACGAACAAAGTTTTTTTGTATCTTTTACGGTTTAGACAGTATAAGGCAATCTGTGTAGTTGTTAACTTGTCAAAATGCAAAGTGCGGATAGGTTAGAGCAACACTCCTCACGATTCGATATTTCTCTAAAGAAAACATATAAACTATTATACATCATTAGAAAGGTCTCAAAATTCTTAGTTCTTTTTCCATACATCACAACTTCGAATTTTGCACGGTGTAGCCTACAGGCGAGTTGCCGTCGTGAAAATTTGGAAAAATCGGAAAATCTAGAGAAAATTATATGAACACACCTAACCATTTATATACCATTTTATTCGTAATTTTATTCTGCATCTTTCGTACGAACAAAGTTTTTTTGTATCTTTTACGGTTTAGACAGTATAGAGCAATCTGTGTGATTACTACATTATCGTGCTCAAACATTGCAAATGCAAAGTGCGGCTAGGTTAGAGCAACACTCCTCACGATTCGATATTTCTCTAAAGAAAACATATAACTATTATACATCATTAGAAGGTCTCAAAATTCTTAGTTCTTTTTCCATATATCACAACTTCGAATTTTGCACGGTGTGGCCTACAGGCGAGTTGCCGTTATGAAAATCGGAAAATCTAGAGAAAATTATATGAACACACCTAACCATTTATATACCATTTTATTCGTAATTTTATTCTGCATCTTTCGTACGAACAAAGTTTTTTTGTATCTTTTACGGTTTAGACAGTATAAGGCAATCTGTGTAGTTGTTAACTTGTCAAAATGCAAAGTGCGGATAGGTTAGAGCAACACTCCTCATTCGATATTTCTCTAAAGAAAACATATAAACTATTATACATCATTAGAAAGGTCTCAAAATTCTTAGTTCTTTTTCCATACATCACAACTTCGAATTTTGCACGGTGTAGCCTACAGGCGAGTTGCCGTCGTGAAAATTTGGAAAAATCGGAAAATCTAGAGAAAATTATATGAACACACCTAACCATTTATATACCATTTTATTCGTAATTTTATTCTGCATCTTTCGTACGAACAAAGTTTTTTTGTATCTTTTACGGTTTTAGACAGTATAGAGCAATCTGTGTGATTTACTACATTATCGCGGCTGCTCAAACATTTGCACTTTGAAAGCAAAGTGCGGATAGGTTAGAGCAACACTCCTCACGATTCGATATTTCTCTAAAGAAAACATATAAACTATTATACATCATTAGAAAGGTCTCAAAATTCTTAGTTCTTTTTCCATATATCACAACTTCGAATTTTGCACGGTGTGGCCTACAGGCGAGTTGCCGTTATGAAAATCGGAAAATCTAGAGAAAATTATATGAACACACCTAACCATTTATATACCATTTTATTCGTAATTTTTATTCTGCATCTTTCGTACGAACAAAGTTTTTTTGTATCTTTTACGGTTTAGACAGTATAAGGCAATCTGTGTAGTTGTTAACTTGTCAAAATGCAAAGTGCGGATAGGTTAGAGCAACACTCCTCACGATTCGATATTTCTCTAAAGAAAACATATAAACTATTATACATCATTAGAAAGGTCTCAAAATTCTTAGTTCTTTTTCCATACATCACAACTTCGAATTTTGCACGGTGTAGCCTACAGGCGAGTTGCCGTCGTGAAAATTTGGAAAAATCGGAAAATCTAGAGAAAATTATATGAACACACCTAACCATTTATATACCATTTTATTCGTAATTTTATTCTGCATCTTTCGTACGAACAAAGTTTTTTTGTATCTTTTACGGTTTAGACAGTATAGAGCAATCTGTGTATTTACTACATTATCGCGGCTGCTGGCAACCAGACATTTGCACTTTGAAATGCAAAGTGCGGATAGGTTAGAGCAACACTCCTCACGATTCGATATTTCTCTAAAGAAAACATATAAACTATTATACATCATTAGAAAGGTCTCAAAATTCTTAGTTCTTTTTCCATACATCACAACTTCGAATTTTGCACGGTGTGCCTACAGGCGAGTTGCCGTTATGGAAAATCGGAAAATCTAGAGAAAATTATATGAACACACCTAACCATTTATATACCATTTTATTCGTAATTTTATTCTGCATCTTTCGTACGAACAAAGTTTTTTTGTATCTTTTACGGTTTAGACAGTATAAGGCAATCTGTGTAGTTGTTAACTTGTCAAAATGCAAAGTGCGGATAGGTTGAGCAACACTCCTCACGATTCGATATTTCTCTAAAGAAAACATATAAACTATTATACATCATTAGAAAGGTCTCAAAATTCTTAGTTCTTTTTCCATACATCACAACTTCGAATTTTGCACGGTGTAGCCTACAGGCGAGTTGCCGTCGTGAAAATTTGGAAAAATCGGAAAATCTAGAGAAAATTATATGAACACACCTAACCATTATATACCATTTTATTCGTAATTTTATTCTGCATCTTTCGTACGAACAAAGTTTTTTTGTCTTTTACGGTTTAGACAGTATAGAGCAATCTGTGATTTACTACATTTCGCGGCTGCTGGCACCAGACATTTGCACTTTGAAATGCAAAGTGCGGCTAGGTTGGAGCAACACTCCTCACGATTCGATATTTCTCTAAAGAAAACATATAAACTATTATACATCATTAGAAAGGTCTTAAAATTCTTAGTTCTTTTTCCATATATCACAACTTCGAATTTTGCACGGTGTGGCCTACAGGCGAGTTGCCGTTATGAAAATCGGAAAATCTAGAGAAAATTATATGAACACACCTAACCATTTATACCATTTTATTCGTAATTTTATTCTGCATCTTTCGTACGAACAAAGTTTTTTTGTATCTTTTACGGTTTAGACAGTATAAGGCAATCTGTGTAGTTGTTAACTTGTCAAAATGCAAAGTGCGGATAGGTTAGAGCAACACTCCTCACGATTCGATATTTCTCTAAAGAAAACATATAAACTATTATACATCATTAGAAAGGTCTCAAATTCTTAGTTCTTTTTCCATACATCACAACTTCGAATTTTGCACGGTGTAGCCTACAGGCGAGTTGCCGTCGTGAAAATTTGGAAAAATCGGAAAATCTAGAGAAAATTATATGAACACACCTAACCATTTATATACCATTTTATTCGTAATTTTATTCTGCATCTTTCGTACGAACAAAGTTTTTTTGTATCTTTTACGGTTTAGACAGTATGAGCAATCTGTGTGATTTACTTTATGTGTGGCAAGACTTTGCAAAATGCAAAGTGCGGCTAGGTTGGAGCAACACTACTCCTCACGATTCGATATTTCTCTAAAGAAAACATATAAACTATTATACATCATTAGAAAGGTCTCAAAATTCTTAGTTCTTTTTTTTCCATATATCACAACTTCGAATTTTGCACGGTGTGGCCTACAGGCGAGTTGCCGTCGTAAAATGAAAATCGGAAAATCTAGAGAAAATTATATGAACACACCTAACCATTTATATACCATTTTATTCGTAATTTTATTCTGCATCTGCATCTTTCGTACGAACAAAGTTTTTTTGTATCTTTTACGGTTTTTAGACAGTATAGGCAATCTGTGTAGTTGTTAACTTGTCAAAATGCAAAGTGCGGATAGGTTAGAGCAACACTCCTCACGATTCGATATTTCTCTAAAGAAAACATATAAACTATTATACATCATTAGAAAGGTCTCAAAATTCTTAGTTCTTTTTCCATACATCACAACTTCGAATTTTGCACGGTGTAGCCTACAGGCGAGTTGCCGTCGTGAAATTTGAAAAATCGGAAAATCTAGAGAAAATTATATGAACACACCTAACCATTTATATACCATTTTATTCGTAATTTTATTCTGCATCTTTCGTACGAACAAAGTTTTTTTGTATCTTTTACGGTTTAGAGAGAAAATCGAGGAAAACTGGTTTGAACATTTATTGTAAAATTAGAAAATTTAAACAAATAATTATAAAAAATAATATAACTATATATAAATTCGTTTTATATTCATTGAGATCTATAAAAATCAATAAATACATAATTTTATACAAAAGTTTAAAAAAACCCAAAAAACACCTAAAAACTCAATAATTAACTATAATTCATATTGTCCATATATATAAAACTGTTTGAACATCTAACAAAATTTTCGACAAAAATTTCATCATAAGGGTTCACAGTTCGAAATTTTCCCAGACTTTTGTCTTGACGATTCACACCGTAAGCGCGAGCAGGCCCTCGCCGCAGGTCAAATGCACATCGCTTGGGACTCAGTCAAATACCTACGCTGTGGCCGCGCGCCTTATATAGGGAATAGGTCGTGTCGAGTGCGATGCGAGCAAGCTCAGGCTAAAGTACGCTATGTTGTTCGGGCGGGTACGGATATCATTCCCTGTAGTTTTTTACATCATATTCGATACTTTTAGTCTGTCAATGATATATTAGCGTAACTTTTAATAATGTTGTGAGCCACATCTAGAATTATATACCCCGTATATATTCGGATGCTGGTTTGCGGCTATAGATAACTGGTGGTAGGATCATTCGTTTTTAAACGTTCGATCAGAGAGAGTTGAAATTATTTGGGTCTGCGGACCGCAAATATGAAATCTATATATTTTAATAATATAGAATTTTACAAATTGACTACGGTCAAATATATGTGAATATAGCAGAACTAGCAAAGCTTCTCGCAGCGATGGTCTTTCGTTTTATGAACGTTTGATCGGAGCGAGTTGAAATTATTTGGGTCTGCGGACCGCAAATATAAAATCTATATATTTTATAATATAGGATTTTACAAATGGACTAAAGTCAAATAGATGGGTGGAGCAGAACTGACAAGCTTCTCGCACCGAGGATCATTCATTTATGAACGTTCGATCGGTGCGAGTTAAAATTATTTGGGTCTGCTGACCACAAATATGAAATCTTGTGATTACTCGACAAATTATTGCTGTAATCAAGTGCGCTCCTATAGTATAATATACTGTGGGCAAAAGCTTCTGGCAATGATCATTCGTTTTCATTAACGTTTGACCGGAGCTAGTCGCAAAATATTGCGCAGTGTGCAAAAGCAGCGTGACGCAGTTTACAACCGCTTAGCGCTCTTATGCATTGTGTGAGAGCACTGCCATGTATATCTGCTCGGTATCGCCAGATGCCTGAGCGAATGACGAAGTTCGTTGTGAAAACGGCGTTCTTTTTGAATATTATACTTTAAACGCATAGCTCAATCAATTCTTTGGGCGCTAGATGAAAGTCTAGTGTTTTAAAGTCGATTGTAGTAAACGCTTGCGTTAGTATTCTATATACTCTGCACATTTTATTCAAATTGTGCGAATTTGAACATTCGCTTCATTGCGTTGTTTTAAGAAAATGAAAAATCAGCGAAAGCAGATTTTTCAATCTCACACACAGTGAAATATTCATATTTCAATTTTAAGCGAGGACGTTTGTTTTTGGACCACAACGTGCTCTAAAATTGCTAAAGTGGTTGCGCGTCCTAGAGAATTTATTTTCTTGCGACCCGCCATATAGCCTGTCCAGACCATCGCGGTGATGGTTCGCACGGTAACCCGAGGCGACCCGTCGCTGCAGGTCAAACTGTCGTAGACCGTGTCTAGAATAATATACGCCGTATATGTTCGGATGTCGGTTTACGGCCGGGTTCTGGACCTTATTTATAAGTGTTCAACCATACTGTACAGCATATCCGCGGGCATGTGTCGTTGACGCAAAGACTCTTATGCGGAAAATAAAATATACAAATGCAATCAACTCAATACTCTCCGAGCGAGAATAAAAGTTAGTTATAACGATGAATTCTTATAATGAATTCGCCCCGACGTTTTCAATCTAACGAAGGGTAAAGAGACTGTTTGAAATTAACTGGGTCTGCGGACCGCAAATTTCATGTACGGACCGCCGTTTCGACGGTTGTTAAAGGTCTAGCCTCTGTGTAAGCGCAGAATATATAAAATATCAAGTCGCGATGTAAACTGTTCGTCATGTCCAGGGAATATCGTACGACTCAGATATATATATATGTAAGAAATTCGTTGTTTAGAAATATTCATCGAACTTTTCTATACAAAGTGTGGTCTCTCGGGTGACGCCGAGGGACATTTACGCACTATGCTATTATATATATAGCACCCTGGTTGATCCTGCCAGTAGTATATGCTTGTCTCAAAGATTAAGCCATGCATGTCTCAGTGCAAGCCACATTAAGGTGAAACCGCGAATGGCTCATTACATCAGTTATGGTTCCTTAGATCGTACCCACATTACTTGGATAACTGTGGTAATTCTAGAGCTAATACAATGCAAATAGAGTTCCGACCAGAGATGGAAGGAATGCTTTTATTAGATCAAAAAACCATCGGTGGCGGCTTGCCTTGCTCACCGTTTGACTTGGTGACTCTGAATACTTTGTGCCGATCGCACGGTCTAGTACCGGCGACGCATCTTTCAAATGTCTGCCTTATCAACTGTCGATGGTAGTTTCTGCGACTACCATGGTTGTTACGGGTAACGGGGAATCAGGGTTCGATTCCGGAGAGGGAGCCTGAGAAACGGCTACCACATCCAGGAAGGCAGCAGGCGCGCAAATTACCCACTCCCGGCACGGGGAGGTAGTGACGAAAAATAACGATACGGGACTCATCCGAGGCCCCCGTAATCGAATGAGTACACTTTAAATCCTTTACGAGGATCTATTAGAGGGCCAGTCTGGTGCCAGCAGCCGCGGTAATTCCAGCTCTAATAGCGTATATTAAAGTTGTTGCGGTTAAAAAGCTCGTAGTTGAATCTGTGTCCCACACTGTCGGTTCACCGCTCGCGGTGTTCAACTGGCATGTCTGTGGGACGTCCTACCGTGGGGCTTAGCCCGTAAAAAGGCGGCCCAACTCAAAATCCTACCAAGGTGCCTTCACCGAGTGTCGAGGTGGGCCGGTACGTTTACTTGAACAAGAACATTAGGAGTGCTTAAAGCAGGCTCATTCGCCTGAATATTGTTGCTGGAATAATGGAATAGGACCTCGGTTCTATTTGTTGGTTTTCGGATTCCGAGGTAATGATTAAGGGACAACTGGGGCATTCGTATTGCGACGTTAGAGGTGAAATTCTTGGATCGTCGCAGACGGACAGAAGCGAAAGCATTTGCCAAATGTGTTTTCATCCATCAAGAACGAAAGTTATAGGTTCGAAGGCGATCAGATACCGCCCTAGTTCTAACCATAAACGACTGCCAGCTAGCGATCCGCCGAGTTCCCTCCGATGACTGGCGGGCAGCTTCCGGGAAACAAAGCTTTTGGGTTCCGGAAGTATTGTTGCAAAGCTGAAACTTAAGGAGTGACGGAAGGGCACTAAAGCAAGTAGTGGAGCCTGCGGCTTAATTTGACTCAACACGGGAAACCTCACCAGGTCCAGACCACCGGAAGGATTGACAGATTGAGAGCTCTTTCTTGATTCGG
>NW_020538040.1:148613309-148634811 GCF_003426905.1 Ctenocephalides felis
ATAACGTTTGATTTTTATAGCTTTTACTATATTTCTTATTTATTAGGGTTTTGCTCAATTCTCAAACCGTGTTATAGCGAATCCGTAATTTATAAGTCCTTGTTATGAGGAGGATGGTTTTAATTTTTAAACCGTCTTAGAGCGAATCCGTGTTTTAGAAGTACCGTGTTACAGAAGGGTTACCTGTATATATATTTTCAATAAATAGAATCGGACTAATAGATAATGATGCTTATATTCTTTTATATAAAAATAAAACGGTTATTTAAAGTCGTTATTTAAATCGGCGCCAAAATATTCTAAACCATAAATACTTTGAGATTTTTTTTTGCCACAAGGTAATCTTTATTTTTGCTCGAACTTTATACATATTAATCATAATCATTACGAAATATTTTCCTTATTAAAAATAGATTTCAATTTATTCTTGGAAATAAAAATAACTTAAAAATTAAAAAATATTTTTCACTTGAACAGTAGTGAATTTTGAAAATGGTATAGCTTTTTATATGAAAATTCTCAACAATTATATTATATTATTTTTCTTGAGGTTTAGACGACGATACATCGGATCAAATGTTTTTTAACATTATATTATAATATGCATAAAAAATATTAATCACGAATTCTTATTAATATAATAATATTAATATGATAAGTTCGATATAATTCTGTTAATTTATTATTAAAAAATACGTGTTTTGTAGTTAACTTGTGTAAATACATTTGTACAAATTTTATCTTATATTTCTAGGTTTTCATTTTTTATTGACTTTAGGTTTATTTTTTATATTTGTACATGTAATTTCCTATTTTGCTTACACTGTTTTTAATTAATATTAATACCAGTATTTCACCGATATTACCGGGTTTAAAAGCGAAAATACCGAAATACCAGTATCATTTTTTTTATCGATATTGCATTCTAGTTCAAAGTCTATCAATTTCATTGAAGAAAAATAAAATGCAAAACTAAGAAGCATTAAACATCTCATTCATAAATTGAATAACGTATCTTTCTAAAAAGCTTAGATATTATTCATAAAATGTTTCTCGCAAAAACTTATCTGATACATAAAGATTTTATGATAAATTTATAGTAGGCAGTGAATCGAATTTTATGTTCTACGAAATTGGATGATGTGCTTTCCTAGAATATTCCACGATTTTCACCAGAAAATCTAAACAAGTGTATAATACTTCAACAAATTGGCTGAGCAAATGCACACAGATAGAATTCTAGGAATAATTATTTGCACGGGTATTTTCTATAGAGTATAGGGAAGATCGGGTATTATTACACCGCATTAGCCTTGTTATAGATGCTTCTTAGAAATTGTTTAAATGATATTATTATGAAGATGAATGAATATATGTCGAAGATATGTACGATCTTGAAATTTGTCTGTAAATGTTTATTATTATTTTTATATGTGTTTATTATAATGAAAGATTTGAGTAAAAAAAATATAAATGATAGTACTAATACTAATAAATCATCAGAACTGTAAATGTTATATTAAAACAATACTTTATGAAAAAATATGCAATCAAGTGATGCATAACATCGTGCCTTAAGGCAAATTGCTGGAATTTCCCGTACCAAAAATTAAAGTTTTTAACAAACATTCAATTCCTTTTATAGAACTTTGAAAAAAATGTATTTTTGAAATTTTTAAAATTTTTGAAAACGAATTACCTTTTTGAAAAATTTTAACTTTTTTATACTTTGAAATATTTTAATTTTTTTTAACTTGGCGTAGGGCAAGTTATAGTAATCGCAAAAAATCGAAAATGAAAATTTTTATATATCTTTACGTTCCAGAGGTTTCTGAATATTTTGGCATACCTTAGAAAAAATTGATGTATGTGTGTGTGCGTGTATGTATGTGTGTGCGGATACAAATTTTCGTCGACGATTTTGGGAACACGGATCAACCGATTTGAATAATTCAAAAAACATTCGATTCGTATTGATAAGGAGACGTGCTGATTAGTTTTTGGCGAAGGCAGGTCTAGCCGTTCCGAAGATACGCGGCAAAAAATGCCGAAAACGGTAACTCAGTCTTTAAGAGAACGGAGCGTCCGATTTGAATAATTCGCAAAAAATTTTACTTGTATTGACAAGATGAAGAATTGATTAAATTTGCATGAAGGCAGGTCTAGCGCTTTCGGAGATCTAACAAAAAAGTAAAAAAAAATGCCATTTGGCGGCCAAAAATGATCATTAGACATATGCACATCAAATTATCAGATATTTTATAGAGATTTTAACAATAAAATCGCAATCGCGATACGTTAGCTGCGTAGAAATGAAATATCGAATCGCGGGAGCGCCGCGTTGCAGTATAACGGATAAACATTGGTGCGGAATCTATTGAAATGCAAACAAAATTTGTTTTTATTCTTAAAATATCTATAAAATATGTAATAATTTGATGTGCATATGTCTAATGATCTTTTTTGTCCACCAAATGGCATTTCTTCTTTTTACTTTTTTTATTGGATTTCCGAAACCGCTAGACCTGCCTTTCAACAATTTCATCAGTTCTTCATTTCGTCAGTACAAATGAAATGTTTTTTGAATCAGTCAAGTCGGTCGACACACATACATCCATTTTTTCTAAGGCATGCCAAAATGTTCAGAAACCTTTGAAACGGAAAGATATATAAAAATTTTCATTTTCGATTTTTTTGCGATTATCTACTATAAATTATCCTACGGGAAGTTAAATAACTAGTTGTAAAACGTTAAAATGTTCGGTATATTTAAAATAGAAACAATTGCAATTATAATCTTAAAAAGCCAGTAAATTCTATATTTTTTTAGTTATTTCAAAATTTATTTGTAATATTGCGAATATATACTTTAATATAATTGGAATAAAGCTCAAGACATTGCTTTGAATCGTTACATGTAATACACAATCCTTTAGGTATAATTATTTGAAATTGTAATATTTGATTTATAAATCTTTATTAAAATATTAGTATATAAATTAATATTATATTTTTATTTATAGGTGTAATTTATGAACATATTGGTTCATATTCAAGTATAATAATTGAGGTAAAATAAATACAATATTTTCATTCTGGATTCTGTATAACGCACTGATGTTTCCTAGAAATCGTGCGAGTTTGCTGGATCTCATTTAAAGGTAGGAAATTTAATAGTTCTGAAAATAAGTCAAATGCTTTACCTAAAACCCTTTGCCAAAATATTTAAAATTCTCGGTAATATATTTTCCTAGAATACGTAGGCGTTTTTTATTAACTATTCTACGTAGAAGTTTATTGAAAAAAGCTCGTCCCCTGCCACAATGCAAAATAATTATCAACGGAGAATTGAGCTTTCCGAGAAGTTCGGTTCGTAATGTAGATTGCGGTACTTCCGAACTTTTGCGAGTGCGATCGTTAAAAGTTTTGTTACTTTTGGACAATAGAAGTTGTTTATTATGGTTTTGTATTTGTTATCGAGAAATTATTTTCAATTCATTATAATGAAAATATAGATGACTTTAAAATGAGAGCGTCTTAATATTTTTCAATGCGAAAATCATCAAAGACATTTCATGAAATCTATGAAAATAAAATGATAAATGAATAATGTTATTTGAAGTACAGTTTGTTTTAAGCTACGGAATTTGAATATTAGCAAAAATGCTTTTTGATATAAAAAATAATTTGAAGTCGAACTATCCTAAAAATTTTAAAGTCATAGTTCAACACAAAGTCTTAATTTTTGGAAACTTGGGGCAATTGTATCATTATGGATTCAATATTTAAATGAACAAAATTAATAAAAATTAACCACAATAATCGAAAAATTGTCACAATTTGATCAAAGCTCTAGGTTGCACTTAAAGCTCATGATTTTTTTGAGGACCGTTATGGTCGCTCTTTTATTATCACCCCGTTTCGGCTTGACGTTGAATTCTGGGGCATCCATATATATTTATAACTTCAGAAGGCGTATAAGTCTGTATATGAATGAATACTATTATTAACTTTCCGTAAGGTAAGATATTGTAATCGCAAAAAAATCGAAATGAAAATTTTTAAATATCTTGACGTTTTGAAGGTTTCTGAACATTTTGGCATACCTTAGATAAAATGGATGTATGTGTTTGTGTTTGTGTATGTATTTGCGGATATAATTTTTCATCGACGATTTCGAGAATACGGATCAACCGATTTAAATGATTAAAAAAATATTAGGATCCTATTGATAAGAAAACGTGCTAGTTTTTGGTGTAGCCGTTTCGAAGATACGGGGCAAAAAGTGCCAAAAATGGTATTCCAGGTTTTGAGAGAACAAAGTGTCCGATTTGAATGATTCAAAAAACATTTTACTTGTATTTTACAAAGTGAACAACTGGTGAAATTTTTGAGAAGGCTGGTTTAGGGTTACCGGAGGCTCAATTCAAATTTTGTGTACATTTACGTGGGTTTTGTCCCAATGTTTCCACGTTATTCTATGACGCGGCGCTTAAGCGCTCGATATTTCGACTATAAAACAGCTATGCAGCGCATTTGCTTTAGACAGATGTTCAAGATTTTCAAAAAAATCAAAAAAAAAAAAAAAAAAAAAATTTCAAAAAAGTCAAAATTCTCACAAAATTGATTTTTTAAAATTTGAAAACAATTTTAAGTTTTTTTTTAAATTTTAGTCTTTGGTACTTTACGCTTGTATATATCACATATTACACACACACATAAACACATTATCGTAACTATTGTTTATTTATTATTAATAATTATTAACAAACTTTATTATTATTTACTATTTAGTTTTCTTCCGTTTATCATTATTTATTATTTATTGAACTAATTCTTTCGTTTAATGTGTTTTCAAATTAATTTATTTATAGGAAAAAATTAGTGTAAATAGAGAAATCAGAAATGAGTCCTAAAAACTTTGCTTGTTTATTTACCTCTTGCCTAATTATATATTAATATTATATTTACTTTTATATTATTTGGTTAGAGTACCTAATACGAATTTAGTCAAGTACAAATATGTATGTATGCTTCTATTTATTATTAGTATAATTATTTACGCGTTACCAAAACCCGGCAATTACTGACCGTACTGACTGATAACCTACTAATTTTTTGTCAATCAATATATAAATTTATGTCTGCATATCATCATAAATTACTCGTAATAAAGCCTGAATAAAATATAAAAATTACCAAAAATCACAATATAATGTTCACTGGCCCCAGGAAAAATCATAGTAAAAATAATCTGTTTAAGTTTTAGTTATATTTAACAAATGCTTCAATCACATCATTTCTTATTTTGAGATATAAATAAGAACAGATACATAATTTGAAATTATAATATTTCCACAATATACCAAATTGTAGAAATATAAATGAGACGCTGATTTTTCAATTAATCTATTTATTTTATCGAATTATTTAAAAACGTTATCATCCACCTTTTGTTGAATGCAATCATTATATTTATCTCGATGCATGCAAAAAAAACAGATTCCAGTGCTATTCATCAGCATCAATTCATTTAAAATAATTCAATTTATCGCCGCTGTTATTATTAATTGATTATATTTTTCAATTTTGCGTATAAATTCATATCGATTATACATATTACATAGGTTACTGAATTCCTATGCAGTTTGTAAATTGAATAATTGAATCAATAAAATTTGAAATTGCCGTATGATTGAACCGATGTTATTGTAATCGCCCATTTAAATTGCTCAATGAGAATTCAATTATGCGTTATTTTAATTTTATCAAAATATTATGGTTCGATTAAACTTAAATATATTATTATGAAATTGTAATTTTGTACTTACGCAGGTAATTCTCCGACTGCGGCTCCACTGTGCATGAAAAATATAAATTTCAAATTAGAAAATGACAAATTAGATAAATAGGTACATAATTATAAAAGACATACAATAATATACACATTCGGGTGATCCTTGATATGGATATTTTTCAATTTCTTTGCTCCCAGGAATTCAAATGCTTCCAAATTGATAAAAAAAATCTTTGAAAGTTTTAGCTCTTAATATTAACTTTAAGATAGTCTGCACTTCAACCAAAGTTTCTTGGTTTTCTTCCTAAGTAAATACTTATTTTCTAAATTATACCAAATTTTTATTGTAATTTTTAAATTTATAATCAAAATAAGCAAATACAATGTTATTCTCAAAATTTTGAATCATACATTGCGAAGTTATGAAATTTTAAAATACAAATGAAATTTTACCCATGTTATTTTTATAAAAAAAACTCTGGTTGGACTGCGGACTATCTTAAAGTTAATATTAAAAGCTAAAACTTCCAGAGATTTTTTTTTGACCATTTTGGAAGAATTTGAGCTTCTGAAAGCTAAATTTTTAAAATATCCATTATAATGTTCCCTCTAATACATATATCTACAATAATTAAGGATTTATGTAAAATATCAGTTTAAGTTTTTATTTTTAACTTCTCGTAGGGTAAGTTATAGTAGTCGCAAAAAAATCGAAAATGAAAATTTTTATATATCTTTACGTTTCAGAGGATTCTGAATATTTTGGCATACCTTAGAAAAATTGATGTATGTGTGTGTGTGTGTGTATGTGTGTTTGGATACAAATTTTCGTCGACGATTTCGGGAACACGGATGAAGCGATTTTAATAATTCAAAAAACAATCGATTTGTATTGATAAGGAGACGTGCTGATTAGTTTTTGGCGAAGGCAGGTCTAGCCGTTTCGATGATATGGGGCAAAAAGTGCCAAAAACGGTAACTCAGTTTTTAAGAGAACGGAGCGTCCGATTTGAATAATTCAAAAATCATTCAAATCTTCAAAAAGTCTTTTTTTCAAAAAAGTAAAGTTTTGTCAAAAATTTATAGTTTCTCAAAAATCTATTTCTTTGGAGTATTTTTTTTTAATGTTAATCTTTAAAAAAAAAAAAAAATTGGTACGGGAAGTTGCAGCAATTTGCCTTAAGGCACGATGCCATTCGCCCCACTAGTTTTATTCTAGTAGTTTATAGTAGGTGAGATAGGGGAATGTGAACAAATTTTTTATTAAAAACAAACTAGCACTTGCTTTACCTAAAAGCAAGACAACTGCATAAAGTAATATTTGTGGCTATTTATGTGTGACTGTAACTGATTTTGAATAATTTTTGTCAAAGATTTTACAATTACACCACTTCTGCTAGGCCTATAATATTTAAAGGTGTTCGGTTTGATTATCAACTCTTATCATCATGCAAAGTTTCATCAAAATCCCAGAAGAGTAAACCTGAATCAGATATTTTAACTATACTACTCTTTACTATACTATATCAATTTAGAAATCAAATGTTTTTTTTGAATCATTCAAATCGGTTGATCCGCGTTCGCGAAATCGTCGACAAAAACGTATTCGAACACATACCTACACATGCATCAATTTTTTCTAATTGTAAGGTATGCCAAAATGTTCAGAAACTTCTGAAACGTGAAGATACATATAAATTTTTATTTCCGTTTCTTTTGCGATTACTATAACTTATCCTGCGAAAAGTTAAATATTCATCATACAATGTTTATCTAATACGTTTTTAGTGATATCATTTTATATATTTTTATTAAATCTGAGTCATTTGATGCAAAACATTGACGCCAATTGAAAATCGATATACAGCCTGTCTATATAGATTTTCATTTCCGCCATTATTTGCGTGGGCCATTGTTTACTTGTCATTATAGGCGATCGGTGGATGGCGTGTCTGAATTCTTGGAATTAATGGTCATAGTGCTACATTCTTAAGAATAGCGATGTTTATGAAACTTCTTTTTGAATTACACAATGAAAATTGGAAAATGTATTGAAAAGCGAATCGAGATTGCTCAATGAGAACTCAATAAGTACTTGATATCGATATCTTGTTTTTGGTATAGAGGTGTACGATGACTTTTTTGTACTACTTTTTACTATGCTTTATTTTCTGACTAAAAGACCTTGTATCATTGAGATAAATTGGAGGAGAAATACGGAAAAAATGGTATATATGGATAAAATGATACAGTGACCCTATATTAAAATGGGCTTGTTCTGTTAACGTGTGACTGTTTAATATGAAGAAAGTCATAATAACAATCCTGTCAGATGTTGAGCGTCATTGTCACAATATTGTCGCAGTAATCAGTTCAATTCAAATTCATCAAGTAATCATTTGCACCTTGAAAAGTTTATTTTGAGGGAGTTTTTCTCATGTTTTTTGCGGACATATTTATTAATATTAATATCAATTAATTTATACTAGTACTAGTGATTTCGATCAGTTTTATCGCAATAATCGCGTGTTTAGGAGAATATTGATGAATTATTCACTTTAGTATAATTTTGGACAAAATGATATACTTGGACAATGGTCAAAATGGAACAGTACTATTTCGCAATCATTATAGGGTCAAGAAAAAATAATTTTGCTGCAAGTATGCAAAAAATAATTGGTAAAAACAGACTAAAACATCTACTTGTTAAAAGAAGGGACTTGCATTTGTTGCAAAACTTTCTTTTTTCTTTGTGAGCCCTGAAAAGATTGGTTTATGATATAAGACTTGTATCCTGTACGATTTTTCTATGAACAGCTTTCTGCATGTATCTCAGTATCTCCTTACTATATATATATGTCATTTTGTCCATAGAATATGGACAAAATAGTTTTTAAAACAGGTTGCATTTTTTAAATAAATTTGTTGTTATTGTTCCTACTTAATTAAAATTCTGGTAGTTAATGAACCAAAGATGAGCATAAACGATTAAGACTGGTTTTAATATTATTAAATGAACAAATATCATTAAAATAAAACAATTTGTCCTTACTTTCTCTAATAGAAATAAAATAAAAGTATACTACTTTTTAATCAGGATATAATTAAATATCAATTAAGTTTTAATAATGCCTTCAATATATTTTGGGGGTTGATAAATTAAAATATGGTAGTTTGATGTGATTTAATCTATTTTTATATGTTTTCAAATAAGTCATATAAAAATACATTTTAAATCCTCAATACATATTTTAAGCTAATATCATGATATAAAGAAGTTGCTAGAACAAATACATAATAGACAAATTACAAAAATATTTCTTAGTCACTTATTTTTACTATAGGAATAAGTAAAAATCCGGTTCATCTACTATATTTTGCTTTCAACATTGTAAAGAAATGTATTAATGGGCGTAGTTATTACATTTATTTTTTAGTGTTTTCTAAATAATTGATTATATATCTTATTGATGTCATCAATCAATAGGTGAGAAAATTTCATTTTAGTAAAATTGTATCGTTACGTCATTTAAAAATAATCACTTCAATTTAATTCAAAACAGTTATACCAAATAGACTTTAATTTCTATGATGATTACTATTTTCAGAAATTTTTAAATTTTAAACTAATTAAAACCAATGAACATCAATCGGAGTTGGTACATCATATTATTCATTTTATCATTACTCAATATATTATCATCATTTTACAATATTACCAATTTTCAGTTTTTTTTTTAATTAATTGATTTGTAGTTGAATATTTTCCGCTGTAACGTTTGTTAATACAAAGAGAGGCGCAATAGCAATTACGGAAAAATATCAAAGTAATAGATCAACAAAACCTTTTAATAAAGCTAATTAAAGGTTATTAAGGTTAGCGTAGTTAATTAAAGTTAATTAAAGGTTATAAAATGAGTAATTGTGTAATAAAATCGTGGAAAGGTTTGCGCATTAAGTTTGTAATTTTAATTTAATTGTGCTTTGTTATTTTCCAAATATATGATCTGGTAATCTGAAATAAGATCTGCTGATCTGAAATTGTAGGACAAAGCTTATAGAATTAATCCAAGATATTCAAATTTGTTTATACTATTTTCGTTTTAATTCGCATAATTTTGTAATTTAGTTATGAAATATTCATATTATCTTTCAATTAATATGTTATAAGTTCACTCTTGTAAGGTCTACTACTGGAGTACTGGATAGGCTCATAAAAATCATTGTACAATCGTTGTATTGTATTGTAACAACTCAATCACTGTCTTTACAAGAAACTTTGTAATTTATATTGAGATATAAAAATCCAGATATATTTAAATATAGCTCTGAATTTTAAACTAGTATTTTCAAAGTGGCTTATTAGTTTAGATCAGTGATTTTCAAAGTAGACCCCTATGGATCCATGATAATATACAGTGTCTACGTCAGCCAAAGAAAACTGGGTTTTAGATAATGAAATGGGAGTCCACGGTATCCATTTATTTATATTATACCATAGATGGTAAAAAGTCATATACAATATTTATAAATAGAACTGAAAAGTAATTAAAAATATTGTTTCATTTTTAACAAAAATGTGTAAGTTGTAGCATAAGTTGGAATTCGATTTGTGGTCGCAATATGGTTGAGCTTGTAAAAACCCAATTTGCTGACTATTGAAAGGATTGGCAAAGTCCTTTGCGCTTTTTGAGACTGTCCGTATACTACAGATAAAAATCGATGTAATCGTTGTAAAATAGATAGTAGAAAAAAGGTTTTGCTTTATTTCTGATCTCCTAATAGAAAAAAGGTGTAGAGTGGACATCATTAGCCGGTGAAATGTAAAATCAAATCTTACAGAATTGTTGCCGAATGTTGATAATTATATATTTACATTTCGCTTACTTGTATTTTCAACTTCCGAAATGAAAATTTTTGCATATTTATTTTGAAGGTTTCTGAACATTTTACCATTCCTTAGAAAAAATTGATGCATGTGAGTGTGTGTGTATGTTTGGATACAATTTATCGTCCACGATTTCGGGCGCACGATTTAACCGATTTGAATGATTCCAAAAACATTCGATTCCTATTGATAAGACGTGCTGTTTGGTTTTTAGTGGAGACAGGTCCAGCCGTTTTGAAAATATGGGGCAAAAAGTGTCAAAAACGATAATTTTACTTGTATTGACGAATTGGTGAAATTTTTTGTAAGGCAGGTCTAGCGGTTTTGAAGATACAGTAAAAAAGTAAGAAATAAATGATATTTGGCGGTCAAAAATGATCATCAGACATATGCACATCAAATTATCAGATATTCGATAACATTTTTAAAAATGAGTACTAAATTTGTTGCAATTTTTTTATGCTCCGTACCAAGTTTGTTAATTTTTAAAGTTCACTTGCACGGTTCAAGCTAATTTTAAAATTTTCCGATTTTTTTATTGTTTTTTACTTCAAATATGAATTTTCAATTTACAATTCAGTTTGAAAATATATATATATATATATATATATATATATATATATATTTCAAATGCGTTATTCTAATCATAAGAAATATATCCTCAGATGGATTCATTCGCACCTCTTGCTAATCTAAACTTTCTCAAGTGTTTTGAGCGATAATATCGTTAGATCGTCAATGTATATTTTATGAATGATAAAATATATAGTGATTATAATTATCTATTTTAAAATGTTTAAAACAATTGTTATTAATCAATGTTCAATATTTATTTATTACTGATATTTTCTTTCAAATATTTAATTGTTGTACGGGAAGTTCCAGCAATTTGTCGTAAGGCACGATGCCATGCACCACTAGTACAAATAACATGTATTTTTATTTAGAATATTCAATAATATGCTTTAGAACAGTTAGAAATTTATGAAAGAAAAACGTTGTCGGCTAAATAGATGATCCAAGACAAAGCCCAAGGAGAGTCCACGCAAGAAAGTTTGAGAATTAGTTTCGGTTTAGACAAAAACGGTTGTGTCAAACAAATAAGATAATCTTTGTACCATTAGGCATAAAATCCTAAAAATTGTACGGGATAATCAAAAAGAAGTTTCATACCATCCATAATTCTTTTATATATCTTAATGCTTGGTTATTCGACAATTATAATTATTATGAGTGCGATACTTACTCTGGGGGCGTCCCGCGTAGGTTGAAGGCAGTGAAGAGCACCTCGGCCCTCTGGCCAGGTCCGGCCAGAAACGCGTACAGACATTGCCTCGATTGACCGCTCGGATTGAACAGAACCGGCGCAGTGAACGTGCCGTTAAGCGGCCCGCCAGCACGGCTCACAAACGTGTGGTCGCATTCTGAAATAGAAAAAAATACATGTTTAATAAAATATACTTTTTAGTCTCAGAAAGAAAAGCATATCGATAGTATATTTTTAACTTTTCTATTTGACAGAGTTTTATGAATGATAAAATTAAGAGTGTGGGGACCAAATGGCTGATGTGGGAACCAGATGGCGCCCATAAATTATAGTGCACCACAAGACTATTTTATATAGGCTGTGATTCATATATTGTGTATGTGAATAAAGAAGTGCATTTTTAAATGATTCTGATACTCGATGTCTCCCGATTTAAGGCGATGGCTGATTGCACATCTTTGCCCTCTACTTTAAAATCATTTTGTTAAAAAGTTTCATAGTTTACTAGTTTTGAGATAATAGCAGTGGACTTTTTATTCATGGATCTTTACGCGCCGCTTTACACTATACATAATTTTATATTTCTGAACTAAATACCTCATTTTTTCCTCTTTTTTTAATTCGATTTTAATATGATTTAGA
Organism: Ctenocephalides felis; assembly: GCF_003426905.1. Taxonomy (NCBI): domain Eukaryota; kingdom Metazoa; phylum Arthropoda; class Insecta; order Siphonaptera; family Pulicidae; genus Ctenocephalides; species Ctenocephalides felis. The sequence continues at coordinate 148,625,904 of NW_020538040.1, forward strand.
AAATTCTCTTGTTGTTAGTATTTCTGTGTAGTTATAACAGTAACAACTAGTATAGCTTGATGACTTGAAGTATTTTTCATTAAAATTTTTGGTTAATATCCAATTTCAATAATTTTTTTTTTAATTAGCAAGTGTTTGAAAGAGGGATTTTCATTTATAATTAAAAAATTAAATAAAAAATAATTGTTTTAGAAAGAAGGCTTTTAGTTTAGAAAAATAAAATCTAAAATGCAAAGTATTTTAACATATTTACTTGATGTCCATCTATCAAACTAATTATATCACAACAAATAACATATATTAAACAAACAACAATCTGACTATGTTCAGTATTACTCCTAGGTAATTCATTATTGTAGAAACGTGTTTTATTTGCTGTTTTTCAAGAATTTGTTACCTGGTCCTTTTCACCCCATAGGCGGGGTAAAAGGGACCAGCCGAGTGTTAATCAGGTCTAATGTATTATTTTTAGTTTGAAAGGGATTTCACGAAATAATAGCTACTATTCAACCAATGCAAAATATAAATTTCATAGGTACATTTTTTACAGAGATAACACCTTGAACAGGTATTTTGTCAGAAATATTTATCATACCTCTGCCATGGATCCTTTTTACTTGTAAGCTTTTATAGAGGTTATATAAAAAAACTGTTGAATCTAACTTAAAATTACCAATAAATCTTATAAAACAATTAAGTAAAGTATACTTAAAAATTATATGAAAGTCTGGTAAACTAAATAAGAGTGCTCACAACCAAAAAATAACAACGATAGAAAATACTTATGGATTTTCAATTATTGCTGTTTACTATGTCGTAAGAATCAAAGTGATGACTGGTTATACATCTTTTTTCTGTACTTTCAAATATTGTTATTAAAAAATCTTAACTTCACTGGTTTAAGCGACATGTTGGTTTTGGTCCACTTTGCCTGGTATTTTAAGACCCTATATATAATAAAATTAATCAAATCTAAGCCAATAACAAATCAATGATATCTATATATAAATGTACATGATCATAGTCTAATATCTTTTTTTTTAGATAAAACGGCTACCTTTTGTCGTTCATTCCGATCGTATCGGTAAATATTTTTCCTGTAATTCTGCATGTGTGCTCCCGAGAGTCATTTGAAAAATTTATGTTCTTTTACGGTCTAAACTCTCCATATGCCCACTGAAAGCCATGGAACATGACATGAATTTTTATAACAACGAGCATAAATACACGAATTCCCTTCTGATAGCAGAAAGCTTCTATAGATTTTCATGTTTTACTGATGTTTGCGACTAAATAATTCGGTACTAAAAATCGGTAACTTTATATGTTAACCCTATAGTAAAAATTAAGGACATAAAATAATTATTATCACAAAAGTACCATGATCCATGAGAAGGTTGTGAAAAAAAACATTAAAATGTTCTAGAATTTTCATTACGATCAGATTTTCATACCTGAAAGGTAGAATTGTAGCATAGTAGGAAAAAAGAAATTTAGATACAGATTATTTTCACAGAAAAAAGTGAAAATAAACGATTATTTTAATTAATTTAGTTTTGAAAGAAAGATTTTGGCATTTTTTTCAAACGTCTCAAAAAAGTCTTATTATAACGATAGAAGAAGAATTCATAGCTTTGAATATTATCAGAAACTACAAGATGAAATTTTTAGTAATTATTGTATTCAGTTTTGCTAATGATATAGTGTGTGGCAAATTTGAAATGCTTGTTTATTGCAATGCTAATATTATAATATATAAAAATGCATATATATATATATATATGCATATATATATATATGCATTATATATATATATAAGATTTTCTTTATTTAATATTCAATATGTAAAAGAAGCCAAATAAAAGTGACTAACTAGTAGTGTATGGCATCATGCTTTAAGGCAAATTGTTGGAAATTCCTACACCAAAAATTGATTTTTTCCAAAAATATTCAACATTTTGTGAACTTTACCAAAAATTGAATTTTGAGAATTTTGTTTTTTTTTAAAAAAGACTTTTTTTTAAAAAAAAGATTCTTTTATATTTTGAAATATTTCAAAATTTTTTAACTTTTTTTCAAATCAATCGCGCTGCGTGGAGACGAAATATCGAAGCGCATCAGCGCCTCGTCACGGTATAACGGATAAACAATGTTACGGAGCCCAAACAAAATTTATACTTATTATTAAAATTTCTATAAAATATCTGATAATTTCATGTGCATATGTCTAATACTCATTTTTGACCGCCAAATGGCATTTTTTATTTTTCTTAATTTCCGAAACTGCGAGACCTGCTTTACCAAAAATTCAATCATTTCTTCATTTTATCAACACAAAAAAATGAAAAACTGAATTACCATTTTTGGCACTTTTTGCCCCGTATCTTCGAAACGGCTGGACTTGCCTTGTCCAAAAACTAATCAGTACGTCTCCTTATTAAAAGGAATCGAATGCTTTTTGAATTATTCAAATCGGTTGATCCGTGTTCCTGATTTCAAACATAAATTTTTTTATGGTATGCCAAAATGTTCAGAAACCTCTCAAACGTAAAGATAAATAAAAATTTCATTTTCGATTTTTTTGCGATTACTATAATTTACCCTATGGGAAGTTTAATATTGTAATATTGTTTAAGATCCTATTAAAAAACTTACTCTATTTACCACTGTTACAATAAGGCCTTAACTTCCCTATATGAATTATAAAACTGAACATAGTAAAGAAAATTAAAAATTAAATTAAAATCAAAATTGTATATTTATATGTATTTGGTATGCCATCAATACAAAGAGAAATGCCTCTCAATTGTCTATTAAAAATGTTAATTATTCAGAAAACAAAATAATTTAATTTCAAGTATTCACACACATATATATTATATAAAATGCTTATTTCATTTACTCTCAAAGAGCTGATCGTAGCAAATTCAAACGTAAACGGTAATGGAAAAATGTGGCGATTTAATTAATGGTGTGTCATTTTACAAAAAAGTAGAAATGTGCGAGAAATCTTATTTACTTGCTAAAAGCGTTTCGATAAATTGAAGTAAAGCAAGCGTCTCCTATCTGATTATGACGAATGACTTTTATTTAAAAAATCGATTTTTTAATTAAAATATGCTTGTACATATTGAAACCGTCAGTTTGTGTTAGAGATCGCGCGAAAAGCAATCAGCAATCTGGTGGCTTAAGTAAACGGTAATTATTATTTTAAAATTACTTTGGATATATATATTTGATATAATATCTTGTGGACTGAGATAATGTTAGCTTTCATAAACCGTGATAGATGATATATGGAACGTGCCTGAGAATTGACAATATTTATAATCTAAAATTTTCATTGGGATCATAATTAATTTAATTTTAATAGGATTTATTATGCTAAAAAATGGAGTGATTATTTTTGATCGACACAACGTTTAATTTCCAATTGTAAAAGTAATCGTAACATTTTCACATAATAATTATATTCGTCCTAGGTAACGTTATTACTAACATTCCGGAGGATAAATTTGTTTTCACCAGAAACTTAAATTTGATAATATGATGCTTTCAAGTTTCATTTTATTCTGAATATTTTTCAACTAAAATGGGAAAATGTATGTATGTGTGAACCAAAATTTGATTTAAAAAATTTTAAATTTCCCAATTACTAAAACTCTAAAAGAACATGCGTTGATTAGTTTTGCCCGACGATCTGACTAGATTTTGAAAATTAAAAATAGTTTAAATGATATCAGTTGGGATATCTGGCACTATGGGTTGTTTCTCATTAATTATTTCTTGAATTTTTGTTTTTGGCGGTTTTGATGTAATAACTTTGTAATAATGATTGTAATAACCTTAGGCTGTTAGGCTGTGTCAAAATTATATCCTCACAATTTCAGAAGTTGGTAAATTTCAATTCTTGATCATTGTCTCGATTATTTACATATATAGAAAAGCGTCGGCAACTTGCAAAATTCTAATTATACTTAGTTTTTATTAGTTTTACGAGTTTTTATTCATAATTTTTACTTATCATCAACAATTTGACGTACCTATTTCTGATCATCAACTTATGTTCTATATTACAGAACCACTATTAATCACTATTAATTAATTTTACTACTAATTAAGAAAGAGAAAACTAACATATTGACAACAAACTAACAAAAAAATGTTATTTGTCAGAATATTTTGAACAGTGATACTTATCATTCATTTCTATCTATATTTCAACCTTTTGGCATTAGGAGGTTGAAACGACAATAGCCCTTAGACTTAGTCTTTGATTAGGTCTAATATATCATATTAATTGTAAAACTGAGAAGTTCTCATTGGAGTACTTCTTAGGCATCACTCATAAATATTGTCATTTTAGCTCATAGGAATCGTTATGTATTTCTGATTGCTAAATAAAACTGAGTTACAAAAAAAAAAAAAAAAATCTATCTATATTAATGAAAGTTTACATTTCGTTATAAAGTTAAAGTTTTCGTTATAAAGTTAAGCATTTAAGTAACCAAATCGTGTATCAAGTCAATTTATAAATACATGTGAAAAAGTTCCTTTGAATAAGAGCAATGAATTTAATTATATAATAATGTAGGAAATCTTCAATTTAATTGGACACTAAACGAATGTAAAAGTCTACTTAAAGTTGCGTAAAGTTCTTACTTGAGATTTTTTGAACTTGGATTTTAATACAAATAAGGGTAGTTGATATATATATATATATATATATATATATATATATATATATACATTCAGCATTGCAGCATATTATTAATTTTATTAATTTGTGCAGTTAAAATTACTGATACACTTCTAGGTCACATCAATTTTTTAATGAAATAAACATTTACTGTTAAAATTATATATTACTAATTCATTAATTGATTTAGTTTTATCACATATTTCATCAATATGAAATTTTCTGAGTCTATTTTAGATCTAATTGAGTCTATTTTAGTATAATTATTACTTATAAGATTATTTCTAGCATTTCTAGCTAGAAATAATTATTTTCCTATAGTTACTGCATTATCGGAAACTAATTATACATTATTAAAAATTAATAATAATGCATTAATTGATTTACGTTCACCACTAAATATTTCATTATTACGAAACATTGGATTTCTATTAGGTTTATGTTTAATTATTCAGATAATTACAGGATTATTTGAAGCATTACAATATTCGATATTGTTACTACATTTTCAACAAATTAATAATCACCCACTATTAAGAATTATAAAGGAAATTTTAATTAATTTACCTTTTCTAATAATTATTTTATTATTATGAAACTTTGGGTCTTTTTGGTTCATGTTTAATCATTTGGTTAAATATAGTATTAATTTTAGCAATACATTATAGTGCCGATATTATTACTGCATTTTTGGAAAACTAGTAATCACCCATTATTAATAAATATTTATAATGCATTCATAGATTTACAACCTTTCCATTAAATATTTTATTATTATGAAATTTATATCTATTTATACCTGTTTTTTACAGGATATTTTTTTGCAATACATTATAATGTAAATAAAATCCATTATAAAAAGTTATTATGCCGTAACGATGCCCATTTTTCACTTTTTTTTCACAAAATATAGATCAAAAATATGTTTTCAATTAAAATAGCCCTTTTCGGGCACTGCGGTGTGAAATGGCAATGAGAAATCTCTTACACTGGAGCTTAATACTACTATCCCAGAGCAGTACTCCCCATTATAGATAATTGACATGATTATTTTTAGCAATACATCAATGGGCAAACATTAATATTAACTTTTTGTAGGGTAAGTTATTGTGATCGTCAAAAAATTGAAATTGAAAATTTTTGCATACTTTTACGTTTTGAAGGTTTCTGAACATTTTGGCATTCCTTAGTAAAAATGGATATGTGTGTATGTATGTATGGATACATTTTTTGTCCACGTTTTCGGGCGCACGGATCAACCGATTTGAATGGTTAAACAAACATTCGATTCCTATTGATAGGGAGATGTGCTGATTAGCTTTTGGCAAAAGTTGGTCCAGTCGTTTTGGAAGTTACCGTACAAATCGAGTTTTTGAGAGAACGGGGTATCCGATTTGAATGATCCAAAAGAACATTTGATTCGTAATGATGGGGAGAAGTGGTGATTAGTTTTTCGCAAAAGCAGGTTTAGCTATTTCAGAGATATGAAGCTAAATGTGCAAAAAATGGCATCTTTTGAAAAAAATAAGCATTTGATTTGAATGATTGAAAATACTTTCTGCTTGTGTGACAAAACGATTGTTTTTGGTAAAAGAAAAAAATATTTTTGATTTCGAAATTTTTTTTGAGTATTCATACGTGATGAAGGTTGCGCGTCTTGTCAATGTCAACAACAGATTTGTACGCTTATACAGAGTCTGACAAAAATTTGAATGACCATAAAAACTGTAGGCAAAATGTTTTCCCTTTTCCGTTATCAAACGTTAATATTATAATACGTTAGCTCAGCACTATATTAGTGGAAGCAAAAACTATCATAAATCAACGCCAGCTTTTCGGGTTTACCGCAACGTTGTGTGATAAAAGTTAGTTTAGTGATAACGATTTTGAGTATTTTGAATGCTGCCCGGTCGGTCAGTTTGTAATGAGGATTCTGAATATACCGGGTATAATCTACATGTAGAAAAACGGGGCTTATGATTACATTTGGGGGGTAGAAAATAATTTAACGGCATCAGCTAATTTTCCAATCCTTAACATTCGTGCATGTATGCTAATTCATTAATTCAATGTATGGATGTATGGATTTTTAAATATGAAGGATAATCATTGTTAAAGTAGGGGAGACTGGGTACGGTTGTGCCAGGGTGCAGTTGTGCCAGGGTACGGTAGTAACAGTCGTCATAACAGCTAAACTGTACTGATTTTGAAATAGGTTTTAATGGAAGAAATATGTAGTATGTTTGTTTGAACAAGTTTAACATTATTGCTTTTAGTCAGTGCCTAAATGTGACGGCCCTACGACAAGTTCTTTGATTTTGAAAATTCATCAGAGTTTGAAAAACGGAGTAGCGTTTTTCGACATTTGTTAAAATTAAGCTTTCCATCGACGTTTTCTCAAAAACTGTTGAGTTGATATAAAAAATCTAAAAAACATTTGATGAAGCTTGATAAGAACTCGCATTGGTTAGATTTTAGATACGATCGGTTAAGCTATTTCTTTGAAATTAGCAAAAAAGTGAAGAATTTTCAGAATTCTGAATCGATTTTAATAATTTAAAAACTATTCGAAAGATATTATTTGGGAGTCATGCTGATAGTTTTGAACAAAGATCTGCCGAGCCGATTCTTTGTGATTAACAGTTGAAACATTTTTTTACGATTAAACTGTTTTATGTTTATAGATATTATGGTCCTACAGAACATACTACAATTTTACGGCCATACGGCAAGTAGATTAATTTTAAAAAATTATCAAAGTTTGAAAAAATATTGTAGTCAAAATTTGTGTCAAAAGCTGCTTTTGTAATGTAATGAGTCAAACATTGTCAATTCATTAAATTTTGGAATAATAAGCTGCAATTTTAGGACATACAAGCACGTGTCTGTGCAATATAATTAATATAATTACAGATAAATGTGCTTGAGTAAATTCAATTAAAAATCGTATGAAAGTGAAAGTTTTATTTTTGAAACAAACAGTTAGAATTGTGTCTAAATATCTAAATCTCATTTATTAACGTATTATCAAGCCATTTATTACACATTTCGGGAGGTTCATGCATCTTGCCTTAAGGCAAAATGCCACTTTTAACTAGTTTGCATAGTCTTTAGTTTTTTAGTTGATTTTGATAGATCAAACTAAACATTCATCCAATTTACACAAATTTTTAACTTAACTTTTAATACCTTAAACGTCTCTATGCAGCTAGAAAGGCGCGATTGCTTTGAAAAAAAGTTCAATATTTCCAAAATATTTTAAAATATAGAAAAGGATCTTTTTTTTAAAAAAGTCTTTTTTAATAAAGTCAATTTGTTTCAAAAATTTCTAATATATTCTCAAAAATCAATTTTTTTCAAAGTTAAAAATAAAAGTAATTAAAAAATAGTACAGTAAGTTTCAGCCTTAAGGCACGATGCCATACACAATTATTTTATAAATGGTTTTATTACAGTATCAATTTCTGTATATTAAAAAAAATAGTGGTAAGATATAATTCCTTCGATTCCTTTGATGAATAATGCCTTACATAACTAAACTTGAAGTTTCACGTTTACTATCGATGGGCATTTCAGAGTGTTTGTCCGTTAGTTTGCGACGCGTCGCTTACGCGCTTTCATATATCGTCTCTATGCAGCTGAAGCAGCGCGAAAAGAGTTCAATATTTTCAAAATATTTCAAAATATAGAAAATTAGTTTTAAAAAAGTCCTTTTTTTCTAATAAAGTCAATTTGTTTCAAAATTTTCTAATATATTCTCAAAAATCAATTTTTTTTTAAGTTAAAAAAAAAGCAATTAAAAAAATGGTAAAGAAAGTTTGAGCAATTTGCCACGATGCCATACACGACTATTTATAAATGGTTTTAATACAGTATCAATTTCTGTATATTAAAAAAAATTGCGGTAAGATATAATTCCTCCGATTCCTTTGATGAAATGCCTTACTTAACTGAACTTGAAGCAATATTCACGAGCGATGGGTATTACAGTTTGTACCTGACATTAGCTCTACCTGATTATTACCAATCTGAGCACAATCACGACGATTATCAAATCTACAAAGCGTCCATAAATCGATGTTATTCGATATCAATGTATAGTTCAAATCGTTAGTAGTTTTCCATTGCCATTGATGGATAATAATATAATGCCCGAAATGCATTCGAGGAGTGCTTTTGCCCGATGAGCGTCGCTAATTGGCGCGCGGG
>NW_020538040.1:148635811-148708455 GCF_003426905.1 Ctenocephalides felis
TATTATTTCTTTCAATAACCATAATGTCAAGAGAATAGTTATAAATTTTTGTAAGTTTACGAAATATATGTTTTTAAGAGAAACTTTTCATAATTTTTTAATATAAATATATGATATAATTTATTAAATTCTAAATAGGGAGAATGTTTTTGCTAAATTTCTTGGAAATGCGTACAAGTTGCTAATAAGCAAAGTACGTATAAGTTATCTATAATGCAAAATGCGTGCAAGTTGTCAATGTGTAAAATACGTGCAAGTTGTCAATTTGCATAATGCGTGCAAGTTGTCAATTTTCAGAATACGTGTAAGTTGTCAATGTGCAAAATACGTGCAAGTTGCTATTTTTATTTAATTTTTGTAATATACTCTAAATAATTAGTAACTTCCAACCTATAAATATTTCGATTCTTTTATAATAAATATTCAGTATATTATTTCCTTTTTAACAAAATATTCAGTATTTATATATAATTTCAAACTACATCTAGTAAACTTTTAAGGGACATTTGCGAGTAAGCCTAACCTAGAATCATGCATCGAACAGGTTAAAAACATTTTCCGGCTTTTTGAAATCAGTTACTTACGGGTACATCAGACTACATCAAGTAAACTGTTAGGGGACATTTGCGAGTAAGCCTAACCTAGAATCATGCATCGAAACAGGTTAAAAACATTTTCCGGGTTTTTGAAATCAGTAACTTACGGGTACATCAGACTACATCAAGTAAACTGTTAGGGGACATTTGCGAGTAAGCCTAACCTAGAATCATGCATCGAAACAGGTTAAAAACATTTTCCGGGTTTTGAAATCAGTAACTTACGGGTACATCAGACTACATCAAGTAAACTGTAGGGGACATTTGCGAGTAAGCCTAACCTAGAATCATGCATCGAAACAGGTTAAAAACATTTTCCGGCTTTTGAAATCAGTAACTTACGGGTACATCAGACTACATCAAGTAAACTGTTAGGGGACATTGCGAGTAAGCCTAACCTAGAATCATGCATCGAAACAGGTTAAAAACATTTTCCGGCTTTTTGAAATCAGTAACTTACGGGTACATCAGACTACATCAAGTAAACTGTTAGGGGACATTTGCGAGTAAGCCTAACCTAGAATCATGCATCGAAACAGGTTAAAAACATTTTCCGGCTTTTGAAATCAGTACTTACGGGTACATCAGACTACATCAAGTAAACTGTTAGGGGACATTTGCGAGTAAGCCTAACCTAGAATCATGCATCGAAACAGGTTAAAAACATTTCCGGCTTTTTGAAATCAGTAACTTACGGGTACATCAGACTACATCAAGTAAACTGTTAGGGGACATTTGCGAGTAAGCCTAACCTAGAATCATGCATCGAAACAGGTTAAAAACATTTTCCGGCTTTTTGAAATCAGTAACTTACGGGTACATCAGACTACATCAAGTAAACTGTTAGGGGACATTTGCGAGTAAGCCTAACCTAGAATCATGCATCGAAACAGGTTAAAAACATTTTCCGGCTTTTTGAAATCAGTAACTTACGGGTACATCAGACTACATCAAGTAAACTGTTAGGGGACATTTGCGAGTAAGCCTAACCTAGAATCATGCATCGAAACAGGTTAAAAACATTTTCCGGGTTTTTGAAATCAGTAACTTACGGGTACATCAGACTACATCAAGTAAACTGTTAGGGGACATTTGCGAGTAAGCCTAACCTAGAATCATGCATCGAAACAGGTTAAAAACATTTTCCGGCTTTTTGAAATCAGTAACTTACGGGTACATCAGACTACATCAAGTAAACTGTTAGGGGACATTTGCGAGTAAGCCTAACCTAGAATCATGCATCGAAACAGGTCAAACTACTTTTGAAGAAAAATATTGTTTTTGGGTTTTTAAGGAATGACATATATTTATTCTATTATTTATTTACATGACATGGTTTAAATACAACATTTTTATTTCTTTAAGTTACATTTTTATTTAAAATAAAATTTCTTACATTTAGCTATTACAATTTAAATAAATTAATATCTGAAATCTTGCTTGCTTTCCAGTCGAGGATGCTTTTCACGAGATAGTAGTGTCGCTGTCATAACACCTTCGCGATTTTGCTCTAATACGCGTTTTGATACATTAGCCAGTAATTGAACATGTCTCTCAGTTCCTTGAATGTGGACCGGAATTTTAGGGTCACTCCATGGACACTCATTGCTTTGTAGATATTGTACTAGATGTTCATGAGGAATATTTAGCGTAAAGGCTGGTTCGGATATATTTGAATAATCATCCATATCTATCATATTAGTATAGTCGGTGCATTCTAAATTTATTTCGGGTGTTTTGTAATCTCTCAATTGCGTCAGGTCTTCCACATTATTACGGTAATATAAGATTTTTCTTATAGCTGAATCTCGTATTTCCTTTTTATTATCAAACAACATTGCTAATAAAATATTTTCTGAGTGAGCATAGTATGCGTTTTTTTAGCAACATTGTTCACAATTTGTCTCAAATTCGAGTCTAAATATTGCGTCCAGCTAATAAATTTATAAAATAATATACTACCATACACCACAGAGTTGTAATATTTAATGTTAAAGTACATTGGAATATATACTTTCATTACGTAGTTTGCCAGAATTTTCAAATTTTGGAAGGCTTATTAGTAGTTACATATAACCGAAGTAACCTACTAGCCTTCGTGAGCCAACGGGAATGTGCTATTGGCCCTGGTTTCATGTTAGCTAAGTCTGTCGATACTTCTCCAGAAGCAACTGCTTTAGCTATTTTTATTAAATAACTTGAGTCAGTTGTCGATTCAGCAGGACTTATATCAGCCAAATTTTCAAGTGGGATTGTTTCAAAGTCTTTTACCGGCTGGAAGTATATAGGAAAAAATAAATTATATTGAATTTGAACATAGGTATTAAAAATAGTAAATATGTTATAACTCACCGGTATATTTTCGCATGTTTCAATTTGTTTGCTTAATATTCCAGTTTTTGTTCGTGGTCCAGTGGTCAATGATTTTTCCAAATAGTTAAATAAATGGCGAAGTGGAAGTTCGTTAAAGTGGAGAAGACACACAAACCAATGCAGTGGCCTGTTTAACTGAATTTCAAATCGACGTAAAATACCATTTTTTACGCCTGTATTTGCTGGTTCACCATCGCAACATATGCCTATCAAAGAATCGAGAGCTATTCCTTTATCGGCGAAAAACTCGTTCAATTTGATTACTTTACTTTCCGAATCTTCATTTTCCAATTTTGTGTAACCCAACAATTGGCCATTCGGTTCCTTTAAAATAACTAAATGCGCTTCTTTAATCATTCGTGGGTGAAACTTCTTATCGATTTTTTCCATGGTAATAGAATCATTTTTTCGGCCGTCGAATGAAAATGCTATTAATTCAGAAGAATCATATCGTTTGTGTAGAGCTTGCCTATTTTTCTGCCTCTCGCGAACGCTTTTATTTTTGTCCATAATGACAGGATTGCCCCAATCATCCGTTATGCCCAGGTCACGCAGGATTGCCGTCACCACGCCAGACCCAACTCTATCAGAAATTGCAAATCTGTCGCACATTAAGGCATAGCTTGGAGCCTTATATCTTCGACTATATGGACCACGTTTTATATGAGAAGTATTTTGTAAACTTTCCGAACTGCTTTTAAAATCAAAATCAACATCTGGAGTATATGTCTCACCTGGAGTAATATTGCTAGTTATTGTAGATTCTGATACTTCATCTTCAATTTTTATAATATATTCTGGTATCGTAGATTTCCTCTCATTATGTTGATCCATCATAAACGCTTGTAAATGTTTTGGGATCAATCCACAAGAACACAGTAATCTTCGCAAATCGCATTTGCATTTTCCAATATAAAATAATTCTTTCGTGGATTCTACAAACTCCTGAAATGATGCTTGGGTAGACTTGCTTTTATTTGTACTTTTATATTTATCAATCAATCGGTTCAATTTTCTAGCGATACTTCGTTTCTCCATAATTGGAATATCAATTTTTTCCCACGTCTGAATCAATTTCGTTACCACATTTGGAGTAAATGTTTTATATGAAAACATTTTATTTTGTTTTTTTGATTCTTCGGCCAAATAAAAATAATACCTGATAATTTCCATACTTGTCGGAAGATTTACACCAGTAAATTCTTTTGCTTCCCCAAATGTAATTTGATCATGCGAGCGCATATGATTCAAATTACTAGCACTTGCGCCTGAATTTAAATAAGAATTCGCCATTGATACTTCACGTCTAACTGGAGAACTGAATGAAGATTTATGCGAATTTTCCACATTAATATATTCTTTTCGAAAGTTCGAGAATTATTATAAAAAAATACTAGCGCACTCTGATGGAAATAAATAACAACAAACTAAACCCGATTTAAAAACCCCCGTACAAACTACTAAAAGAAATATAACTTACAATTGGAATTATTCACATGCCTAAATTAATATATTAACTTATTAAAAACAGTATTTTATTGAAAATTTCGCTGGCTAAAGAGTTATTTGCGATATATGGTTTTGAAGTCAAAATTCATTTAAATAACACATATATTTCATATGAAAAGGTGCCCATATCGCTTAATTTTACTTCTATAATGATTCGGCCCACCCTAATATATATATATATATATATATATATATATATATATATATATATATATATATATTTCAAATGCGTTATTCTAATCATAAGAAATATATCCTCAGATGGATTCATTCGCACCTCTTGCTAATCTAAACTTTCTCAAGTGTTTTGAGCGATAATATCGTTAGATCGTCAATGTATATTTTATGAATGATAAAATATATAGTGATTATAATTATCTATTTTAAAATGTTTAAAACAATTGTTATTAATCAATGTTCAATATTTATTTATTACTGATATTTTCTTTCAAATATTTAATTGTTGTACGGGAAGTTCCAGCAATTTGTCGTAAGGCACGATGCCATGCACCACTAGTACAAATAACATGTATTTTTATTTAGAATATTCAATAATATGCTTTAGAACAGTTAGAAATTTATGAAAGAAAAACGTTGTCGGCTAAATAGATGATCCAAGACAAAGCCCAAGGAGAGTCCACGCAAGAAAGTTTGAGAATTAGTTTCGGTTTAGACAAAAACGGTTGTGTCAAACAAATAAGATAATCTTTGTACCATTAGGCATAAAATCCTAAAAATTGTACGGGATAATCAAAAAGAAGTTTCATACCATCCATAATTCTTTTATATATCTTAATGCTTGGTTATTCGACAATTATAATTATTATGAGTGCGATACTTACTCTGGGGGCGTCCCGCGTAGGTTGAAGGCAGTGAAGAGCACCTCGGCCCTCTGGCCAGGTCCGGCCAGAAACGCGTACAGACATTGCCTCGATTGACCGCTCGGATTGAACAGAACCGGCGCAGTGAACGTGCCGTTAAGCGGCCCGCCAGCACGGCTCACAAACGTGTGGTCGCATTCTGAAATAGAAAAAAATACATGTTTAATAAAATATACTTTTTAGCCTCAGAAAGAAAAGCGTATTGACAGTATATTTTCAACTATTCTATTTGACAGAGTTTTATGAATGATAAAATTAAGAGTGTGGGGACCAAATGGCTGATGTGGGAACCAGATGGCGCCCATAAATTATAGTGCACCACAAGACTATTTTATATAGGCTGTGATTCATATATTGTGTATGTGAATAAAGAAGTGCATTTTTAAATGATTCTGATACTCGATGTCTCCCGATTTAAGGCGATGGCTGATTGCACATCTTTGCCCTCTACTTTAAAATCATTTTGTTAAAAAGTTTCATAGTTTACTAGTTTTGAGATAATAGCAGTGGACTTTTTATTCATGGATCTTTACGCGCCGCTTTACACTATACATAATTTTATATTTCTGAACTAAATACCTCATTTTTTCCTCTTTTTTTAATTCGATTTTAATATGATTTAGAAAATTCTCTTGTTGTTAGTATTTCTGTGTAGTTATAACAGTAACAACTAGTATAGCTTGATGACTTGAAGTATTTTTCATTAAAATTTTTGGTTAATATCCAATTTCAATAATTTTTTTATTAATTAGCAAGTGTTTGAAAGAGGGATTTTCATTTATAATTAAAAAATTAAATAAAAAATAATTGTTTTAGAAAGAAGGCTTTTAGTTTAGAAAAATAAAATCTAAAATGCAAAGTATTTTAACATATTTACTTGATGTCCATCTATCAAACTAATTATATCACAACAAATAACATATATTAAACAAACAACAATCTGACTATGTTCAGTATTACTCCTAGGTAATTCATTATTGTAGAAACGTGTTTTATTTGCTGTTTTTCAAGAATTTGTTACCTGGTCCTTTTCACCCCATAGGCGGGGTAAAAGGGACCAGCCGAGTGTTAATCAGGTCTAATGTATTATTTTTAGTTTGAAAGGGATTTCACGAAATAATAGCTACTATTCAACCAATGCAAAATATAAATTTCATAGGTACATTTTTTACAGAGATAACACCTTGAACAGGTATTTTGTCAGAAATATTTATCATACCTCTGCCATGGATCCTTTTTACTTGTAAGCTTTTATAGAGGTTATATAAAAAAACTGTTGAATCTAACTTAAAATTACCAATAAATCTTATAAAACAATTAAGTAAAGTATACTTAAAAATTATATGAAAGTCTGGTAAACTAAATAAGAGTGCTCACAACCAAAAAATAACAACGATAGAAAATACTTATGGATTTTCAATTATTGCTGTTTACTATGTCGTAAGAATCAAAGTGATGACTGGTTATACATCTTTTTTCTGTACTTTCAAATATTGTTATTAAAAAATCTTAACTTCACTGGTTTAAGCGACATGTTGGTTTTGGTCCACTTTGCCTGGTATTTTAAGACCCTATATATAATAAAATTAATCAAATCTAAGCCAATAACAAATCAATGATATCTATATATAAATGTACATGATCATAGTCTAATATCTTTTTTTTTAGATAAAACGGCTACCTTTTGTCGTTCATTCCGATCGTATCGGTAAATATTTTTCCTGTAATTCTGCATGTGTGCTCCCGAGAGTCATTTGAAAAATTTATGTTCTTTTACGGTCTAAACTCTCCATATGCCCACTGAAAGCCATGGAACATGACATGAATTTTTATAACAACGAGCATAAATACACGAATTCCCTTCTGATAGCAGAAAGCTTCTATAGATTTTCATGTTTTACTGATGTTTGCGACTAAATAATTCGGTACTAAAAATCGGTAACTTTATATGTTAACCCTATAGTAAAAATTAAGGACATAAAATAATTATTATCACAAAAGTACCATGATCCATGAGAAGGTTGTGAAAAAAAACATTAAAATGTTCTAGAATTTTCATTACGATCAGATTTTCATACCTGAAAGGTAGAATTGTAGCATAGTAGGAAAAAAGAAATTTAGATACAGATTATTTTCACAGAAAAAAGTGAAAATAAACGATTATTTTAATTAATTTAGTTTTGAAAGAAAGATTTTGGCATTTTTTTCAAACGTCTCAAAAAAGTCTTATTATAACGATAGAAGAAGAATTCATAGCTTTGAATATTATCAGAAACTACAAGATGAAATTTTTAGTAATTATTGTATTCAGTTTTGCTAATGATATAGTGTGTGGCAAATTTGAAATGCTTGTTTATTGCAATGCTAATATTATAATATATAAAAATGCATATATATATATATATATGCATATATATATATGCATTATATATATATATAAGATTTTCTTTATTTAATATTCAATATGTAAAAGAAGCCAAATAAAAGTGACTAACTAGTAGTGTATGGCATCATGCTTTAAGGCAAATTGTTGGAAATTCCTACACCAAAAATTGATTTTTTCCAAAAATATTCAACATTTTGTGAACTTTACCAAAAATTGAATTTTGAGAATTTTGTTTTTTTTAAAAAAGACTTTTTTTTAAAAAAAAGATTCTTTTATATTTTGAAATATTTCAAAATTTTTTAACTTTTTTTCAAATCAATCGCGCTGTTTTCAAATCAATCGCGCTGCGTGGAGACGAAATATCGAAGCGCATCAGCGCCTCGTCACGGTATAACGGATAAACAATGTTACGGAGCCCAAACAAAATTTATACTTATTATTAAAATTTCTATAAAATATCTGATAATTTCATGTGCATATGTCTAATACTCATTTTTGACCGCCAAATGGCATTTTTTATTTTTCTTAATTTCCGAAACTGCGAGACCTGCTTTACCAAAAATTCAATCATTTCTTCATTTTATCAACACAAAAAAATGAAAAACTGAATTACCATTTTTGGCACTTTTTGCCCCGTATCTTCGAAACGGCTGGACTTGCCTTGTCCAAAAACTAATCAGTACGTCTCCTTATTAAAAGGAATCGAATGCTTTTTGAATTATTCAAATCGGTTGATCCGTGTTCCTGATTTCAAACATAAATTTTTTTATGGTATGCCAAAATGTTCAGAAACCTCTCAAACGTAAAGATAAATAAAATTTTCTTTTTCGATTTTTTTGCGATTACTATAATTTACCCTATGGGAAGTTTAATATTGTAATATTGTTTAAGATCCTATTAAAAAACTTACTCTATTTACCACTGTTACAATAAGGCCTTAACTTCCCTATATGAATTATAAAACTGAACATAGTAAAGAAAATTAAAAATTAAATTAAAATCAAAATTGTATATTTATATGTATTTGGTATGCCATCAATACAAAGAGAAATGCCTCTCAATTGTCTATTAAAAATGTTAATTATTCAGAAAACAAAATAATTTAATTTCAAGTATTCACACACATATATATTATATAAAATGCTTATTTCATTTACTCTCAAAGAGCTGATCGTAGCAAATTCAAACGTAAACGGTAATGGAAAAATGTGGCGATTTAATTAATGGTGTGTCATTTTACAAAAAAGTAGAAATGTGCGAGAAATCTTATTTACTTGCTAAAAGCGTTTCGATAAATTGAAGTAAAGCAAGCGTCTCCTATCTGATTATGACGAATGACTTTTATTTAAAAAATCGATTTTTTAATTAAAATATGCTTGTACATATTGAAACCGTCAGTTTGTGTTAGAGATCGCGCGAAAAGCAATCAGCAATCTGGTGGCTTAAGTAAACGGTAATTATTATTTTAAAATTACTTTGGATATATATATTTGATATAATATCTTGTGGACTGAGATAATGTTAGCGTTTCATAAACCGTGATAGATGATATATGGAACGTGCCTGAGAATTGACAATATTTATAATCTAAAATTTTCATTGGGATCATAATTAATTTAATTTTAATAGGATTTATTATGCTAAAAAATGGAGTGATTATTTTTGATCGACACAACGTTTAATTTCCAATTGTAAAAGTAATCGTAACATTTTCACATAATAATTATATTCGTCCTAGGTAACGTTATTACTAACATTCCGGAGGATAAATTTGTTTTCACCAGAAACTTAAATTTGATAATATGATGCTTTCAAGTTTCATTTTATTCTGAATATTTTTCAACTAAAATGGGAAAATGTATGTATGTGTGAACCAAAATTTGATTTAAAAAATTTTAAATTTCCCAATTACTAAAACTCTAAAAGAACATGCGTTGATTAGTTTTGCCCGACGATCTGACTAGATTTTGAAAATTGAAAAATAGTTTAAATGATATCAGTTGGGATATCTGGCACTATGGGTTGTTTCTCATTAATTATTTCTTGAATTTTTGTTTTTGGCGGTTTTGATGTAATAACTTTGTAATAATGATTGTAATAACCTTAGGCTGTTAGGCTGTGTCAAAATTATATCCTCACAATTTCAGAAGTTGGTAAATTTCAATTCTTGATCATTGTCTCGATTATTTACATATATAGAAAAGCGTCGGCAACTTGCAAAATTCTAATTATACTTAGTTTTTATTAGTTTTACGAGTTTTTATTCATAATTTTTACTTATCATCAACAATTTGACGTACCTATTTCTGATCATCAACTTATGTTCTATATTACAGAACCACTATTAATCACTATTAATTAATTTTACTACTAATTAAGAAAGAGAAAACTAACATATTGACAACAAACTAACAAAAAAATGTTATTTGTCAGAATATTTTGAACAGTGATACTTATCATTCATTTCTATCTATATTTCAACCTTTTGGCATTAGGAGGTTGAAACGACAATAGCCCTTAGACTTAGTCTTTGATTAGGTCTAATATATCATATTAATTGTAAAACTGAGAAGTTCTCATTGGAGTACTTCTTAGGCATCACTCATAAATATTGTCATTTTAGCTCATAGGAATCGTTATGTATTTCTGATTGCTAAATAAAACTGAGTTACAAAAAAAAAAAAAAAAAATCTATCTATATTAATGAAAGTTTACATTTCGTTATAAAGTTAAAGTTTTCGTTATAAAGTTAAGCATTTAAGTAACCAAATCGTGTATCAAGTCAATTTATAAATACATGTGATAAAGTTCCTTTGAATAAGAGCAATGAATTTAATTATATAATAATGTAGGAAATCTTCAATTTAATTGGACACTAAACGAATGTAATTCACTAACGAATGTAAAAGTCTACTTAAAGTTGCGTAAAGTTCTTACTTGAGATTTTTTGAACTTGGATTTTAATACAAATAAGGGTAGTTGATATATATATATATATATATATATATATATATATATACATTCAGCATTGCAGCATATTATTAATTTTATTAATTTGTGCAGTTAAAATTACTGATACACTTCTAGGTCACATCAATTTTTTAATGAAATAAACATTTACTGTTAAAATTATATATTACTAATTCATTAATTGATTTAGTTTTATCACATATTTCATCAATATGAAATTTTCTGAGTCTATTTTAGATCTAATTGAGTCTATTTTAGTATAATTATTACTTATAAGATTATTTCTAGCATTTCTAGCTAGAAATAATTATTTTCCTATAGTTACTGCATTATCGGAAACTAATTATACATTATTAAAAATTAATAATAATGCATTAATTGATTTACGTTCACCACTAAATATTTCATTATTACGAAACATTGGATTTCTATTAGGTTTATGTTTAATTATTCAGATAATTACAGGATTATTTGAAGCATTACAATATTCGATATTGTTACTACATTTTCAACAAATTAATAATCACCCACTATTAAGAATTATAAAGGAAATTTTAATTAATTTACCTTTTCTAATAATTATTTTATTATTATGAAACTTTGGGTCTTTTTGGTTCATGTTTAATCATTTGGTTAAATATAGTATTAATTTTAGCAATACATTATAGTGCCGATATTATTACTGCATTTTTGGAAAACTAGTAATCACCCATTATTAATAAATATTTATAATGCATTCATAGATTTACAACCTTTCCATTAAATATTTTATTATTATGAAATTTATATCTATTTATACCTGTTTTTTACAGGATATTTTTTTGCAATACATTATAATGTAAATAAAATCCATTATAAAAAGTTATTATGCCGTAACGATGCCCATTTTTCACTTTTTTTTCACAAAATATAGATCAAAAATATGTTTTCAATTAAAATAGCCCTTTTCGGGCACTGCGGTGTGAAATGGCAATGAGAAATCTCTTACACTGGAGCTTAATACTACTATCCCAGAGCAGTACTCCCCGTTATAGATAATTGACATGATTATTTTTAGCAATACATCAATGGGCAAACATTAATATTAACTTTTTGTAGGGTAAGTTATTGTGATCGTCAAAAAATTGAAATTGAAAATTTTTGCATACTTTTACGTTTTGAAGGTTTCTGAACATTTTGGCATTCCTTAGTAAAAATGGATATGTGTGTATGTATGTATGGATACATTTTTTGTCCACGTTTTCGGGCGCACGGATCAACCGATTTGAATGGTTAAACAAACATTCGATTCCTATTGATAGGGAGATGTGCTGATTAGCTTTTGGCAAAAGTTGGTCCAGTCGTTTTGGAAGTTACCGTACAAATCGAGTTTTTGAGAGAACGGGGTATCCGATTTGAATGATCCAAAAGAACATTTGATTCGTAATGATGGGGAGAAGTGGTGATTAGTTTTTCGCAAAAGCAGGTTTAGCTATTTCAGAGATATGAAGCTAAATGTGCAAAAAATGGCATCTTTTGAAAAAAATAAGCATTTGATTTGAATGATTGAAAATACTTTCTGCTTGTGTGACAAAACGATTGTTTTTGGTAAAAGAAAAAAATATTTTTGATTTCGAAATTTTTTTTGAGTATTCATACGTGATGAAGGTTGCGCGTCTTGTCAATGTCAACAACAGATTTGTACGCTTATACAGAGTCTGACAAAAAATTTGAATGACCATAAAAACTGTAGGCAAAATGTTTTCCCTTTTCCGTTATCAAACGTTAATATTATAATACGTTAGCTCAGCACTATATTAGTGGAAGCAAAAACTATCATAAATCAACGCCAGCTTTTCGGGTTTACCGCAACGTTGTGTGATAAAAGTTAGTTTAGTGATAACGATTTTGAGTATTTTGAATGCTGCCCGGTCGGTCAGTTTGTAATGAGGATTCTGAATATACCGGGTATAATCTACATGTAGAAAAACGGGGCTTATGATTACATTTGGGGGGTAGAAAATAATTTAACGGCATCAGCTAATTTTCCAATCCTTAACATTCGTGCATGTATGCTAATTCATTAATTCAATGTATGGATGTATGGATTTTTAAATATGAAGGATAATCATTGTTAAAGTAGGGGAGACTGGGTACGGTTGTGCCAGGGTGCAGTTGTGCCAGGGTACGGTAGTAACAGTCGTCATAACAGCTAAACTGTACTGATTTTGAAATAGGTTTTAATGGAAGAAATATGTAGTATGTTTGTTTGAACAAGTTTACATTATTGCTTTTAGTCAGTGCCTAAATGTGACGGCCCTACGACAAGTTCTTTGATTTTGAAAATTCATCAGAGTTTGAAAAACGGAGTAGCGTTTTTCGACATTTGTTAAAATTAAGCTTTCCATCGACGTTTTCTCAAAAACTGTTGAGTTGATATAAAAAATCTAAAAAACCATTTGATGAAGCTTGATAAGAACTCGCATTGGTTAGATTTTAGATACGATCGGTTAAGCTATTTCTTTGAAATTAGCAAAAAAGTGAAGAATTTTCAGAATTCTGAATCGATTTTAATAATTTAAAAACTATTCGAAAGATATTATTTGGGAGTCATGCTGATAGTTTTGAACAAAGATCTGCCGAGCCGATTCTTTGTGATTAACAGTTGAAACATTTTTTTACGATTAAACTGTTTTATGTTTATAGATATTATGGTCCTACAGAACATACTACAATTTTACGGCCATACGGCAAGTAGATTAATTTTAAAAAATTATCAAAGTTTGAAAAAATATTGTAGTCAAAATTTGTGTCAAAAGCTGCTTTTGTAATGTAATGAGTCAAACATTGTCAATTCATTAAATTTTGGAATAATAAGCTGCAATTTTAGGACATACAAGCACGTGTCTGTGCAATATAATTAATATAATTACAGATAAATGTGCTTGAGTAAATTCAATTAAAAATCGTATGAAAGTGAAAGTTTTATTTTTGAAACAAACAGTTAGAAATTGTGTCTAAATATCTAAATCTCATTTATTAACGTATTATCAAGCCATTTATTACACATTTCGGGAGGTTCATGCATCTTGCCTTAAGGCAAAATGCCACTTTTAACTAGTTTGCATAGTCTTTAGTTTTTTAGTTGATTTTGATAGATCAAACTAAACATTCATCCAATTTACAAAATATTTTTAACTTAACTTTTAATACCTTAAACGTCTCTATGCAGCTAGAAAGGCGCGATTGCTTTGAAAAAAAGTTCAATATTTCCAAAATATTTTAAAATATAGAAAAGGATCTTTTTTTTAAAAAAAGTCTTTTTTAATAAAGTCAATTTGTTTCAAAAATTTCTAATATATTCTCAAAAATCAATTTTTTTCAAAGTTAAAAATAAAAGTAATTAAAAAAATAGTACAGTAAGTTTCAGCCTTAAGGCACGATGCCATACACAATTATTTTATAAATGGTTTTATTACAGTATCAATTTCTGTATATTAAAAAAAATAGTGGTAAGATATAATTCCTTCGATTCCTTTGATGAATAATGCCTTACATAACTAAACTTGAAGTTTCACGTTTACTATCGATGGGCATTTCAGAGTGTTTGTCCGTTAGTTTGCGACGCGTCGCTTACGCGCTTTCATATATCGTCTCTATGCAGCTGAAGCAGCGCGAAAAGAGTTCAATATTTTCAAAATATTTCAAAATATAGAAAATTAGTTTTAAAAAAGTCCTTTTTTTCTAATAAAGTCAATTTGTTTCAAAATTTTCTAATATATTCTCAAAAATCAATTTTTTTTAAGTTAAAAAAAAAGCAATTAAAAAAATGGTAAAGAAAGTTTGAGCAATTTGCCACGATGCCATACACGACTATTTATAAATGGTTTTAATACAGTATCAATTTCTGTATATTAAAAAAAATTGCGGTAAGATATAATTCCTCCGATTCCTTTGATGAAATGCCTTACTTAACTGAACTTGAAGCAATATTCACGAGCGATGGGTATTACAGTTTGTACCTGACATTAGCTCTACCTGATTATTACCAATCTGAGCACAATCACGACGATTATCAAATCTACAAAGCGTCCATAAATCGATGTTATTCGATATCAATGTATAGTTCAAATCGTTAGTAGTTTTCCATTGCCATTGATGGATAATAATATAATGCCCGAAATGCATTCGAGGAGGTGCTTTTGCCCGATGAGCGTCGCTAATTGGCGCGCGGGACCCATTCAGCATTTTCGAACGCGCCGCTCGAATAGGCGATTACATTTTGAATATGCAGCGGTTTTAAACAAGCGATTTTGTAAAATCAATTTGCAATTTTCAAACATTTAAAATGCTGATATGTGCATTATATCAAACAAGAACAGGGAAATAATTGGCGTTAATAAATAAATTATTGACACTGTAATGTTTTATTGACGTGAAAAAAAATTATGTAACGCAAAATTAATATTGGGATTAATGAATTTATTTTATTAGGCTTGATATTTGAAAATATAAAATTAATGTTTGAATTCAATATTTAATTTTATCTGAAACTATTTATAAAGGTGTTTATGACCCCTACAATTTATATAATAAAATACTGTAATTGATCACAAATTCTAGCACAATATCAATTTAATTATATTTTTATTGTCAACTTTTATTTGTTATACGTTATTCAATTAATCCGTTGAATATGATTTATAAGTATACTCGTTACAAAAAGCTATTTTGTAACTTAAGAGAAGTTGCATATTGACGCCATGTGTAGAAATCACTAAATATGGGCTATTTTAATTGCAAATTTAGAGAAAAAAAATGTATATACTCATATTTCATTACCTCTGAATATGTTGTTTTGAGGTCGTGCCAGAATTAAATAAATAAATAATAATATAGCAGTATGAGATGGATTTCCCAGCATGCATTGGCTAAAGAATTTTACCATTTCGAAATGAAATTACAAGAACTTGATCCGCAGAGCTTTATTGTGTATAGGGTAAGACGGGGCACTCATGTTCAATTTAACTTTAAGTAATTATACTGTCTAAACCAAAGATCCTGAGAGTTGTGGACTCTCAATAAAAATAAGTTAAAAAAATTGTCATTTTTTTTATTTCATACCAAGATTTTTATTAACTTCCCGTAGGGCAAGTTATAGTAATCGCAAAAAAATCGAAAATGAAAATTTTTATATATCTTTACGTTTCAAAGGTTTCTGAATATTTTGCCATACCTTAGAAAAAAATGATGTATGTGTGTGTGTGTGCGCGTGTGTGTTGCGGATACAAATTTTCATCGGCCATTTCGGGATCACCGATCAACCGATTTGAATAATTTAAAAAACATTCGATTCGTATTGATAAGGAGACGTGCTGTTGAGTTTTTGGCGAAGGCAGGATTAGTCGCTACGAAGATACGGGGCAAAAAGTGCCAAAAACGGTAACTCAGTTTTTAAGAGAACAGAGCGTCCGACTTTAATAATTCAAAAAACATTTTACTTGTATAGACGAAATGAACAACTGGTAAAATTTTTGGGGAGGCAGGTCTGGCGGTTATGGTCTCTCAATAAAAATAAGTTAAAAAATTGCCATTTGGCGGTCAAAAATGTTTATTGGATATAAGAACATCAAACTATCAGATATTTTATAGATTTTACACATTTTGTGTAAATTTTTTTGGGTTCCACGTACCAAGATTTTTAATTTTAAAATTTATATATGACTCCAACAGATGTCATCGACATTTTCGACAGTATGGAATAACCGATTTATATGACTAAAAAATTATTTGGTTCGTACTCGATCGCGAGGCGTTTTTCAAAAGGCAATTTTGCCGTTTCGGAGGTATGGAGCGAAGAGGGTGTAAAAACGGTTATGCAGTTTTTGAGAGAACGGATTATCTAATTAGATTAATTCAAAAACATTTTGCTTGAGTAGATGGTGTAAAAAATGCATTTACAGAAAATGTAGTAATTTTGAAAATTTTCGAAATCTTCAAATTTTCAAAAATTTTCATCATTTTCAATAAAACTAAATTTTGAAAAATATCAAAATTAAAAAAAACGATTTTTCGAAATTTAAAAAAAAATCGTATATGCTCAAAAATTTCCAAATTCTTAAAAATTAGAAAAAATGCTTTTTTTTTAATTTCAAAATTATCAAAAAATTTCTAAATTATCAAAAAAATCATAATAAAAAAAATAAACAATTTTTTTGTAAACATACACATAAGGTGTTTATAAAATTAGGTTTGTCTCCCAATTTAATAAGCACATAAATTTTGCAGTATGCATTTATAATCAATAATCTATTTGATATTTTTCAAAACAATTATTGGTTATTTTCATTCCTCGAATGTTTAATTACGGTACGGGAACTTCCAGCAATTTTCCTTAAGGCACGGTGCCATGCAGCCTACTAGTTGTTTTTAATTTTTGCCTAAATTTATATATGAGTATATATGCATAAGTATTCTTAAGAACAAAATTTATTAAATTTATGTGACGTTTTATAATATATAGATATTTTCAGTATAGTATACTGAACTGACTTCAAAAATATTATATTTTTGTTATCGTCTATAAAACATTATTTTGCAAAATGATTGATTTAAACAGGTGCATTTATAAAAAATTGAAAGCGATAAGTCACAACAATATCTCGATGAACTGCTCAGTGCATTATTATTTTTCTCTCAGAGTTTCTAACGCTAAATATTTTTCACACTGTTTTGATAAATAGTTCACATACGTTGTTCCTCCTATTGTGTGATTCGATATGTTGTCTATGTGAACAAAAAAGCGGACAACGTTCGTGAAATTTTATCATAAATATGAATATCGTTCTGAATGCATTCCACTGCACACGTCGAACGCCAAACATCAATTGATTGAATAGAAAATGAAAAAAATATGTGATAGGATGAAAAAATCTCTGCGGATTAGTTGCAAAGCGCTAGAATATGTCACATTGAATAAAAATAGTAGGGGAGACTGGGTACGGTTGCCCCACTTTTTGGATAAGCAATATTTTTGTTAATTTACCAGTTAGCTAAGAGAAAAGTAAATTAAATGATAACTTGAATATTTATCTACATGGAATTACTGAAATACTATTCTTAAATACAATAGATTAGTCATATAATCAAATCATACAAAAAACGGCGAGTGCCACAAACGTTCACATCCCCAGGAACGTTTGTGACAGACATAAAAATAGGTTAAAAAATAATTATAAATAATAAAAGTCGAGAAACGACTTTATTGTCAGAATTATGTAAAACAACACAACATAATCATTTATCAAAGCTTATAAACTTAATATAACAATATACTACAAAACATAAGTTATTTAAGTAATTTAAGTTATTTAAGTAATCTTTGTAAAACTTGATTTTTAGTTCCGAATTTTCTTTTCCCCTTCCCCTTGTATGTTAAATTGTCTAGTTAGTTAATTTTTTTTTATCTGTTTAATCTTTACCCGAAAAGGATAAGATCCGCAAACATATGTCACAACCGTACCCAACGCACTTTTTAGAAAACAAATTATTGTTATTACTGAGGTAAATTATCTACATAAACGCAATTGACTACTAATGTTCATTTACAACAGAATAACAAACAAAGTGATCTATTTTTATACAAGTAACAGTTATTATCAAAAGAAATCGAACAAAGAAACTTGTTTTTGACTCTTCAAAAACAGTGTTCTACAGATCATGTTAATGTAGGACACAGAGTAAATGCTATAATGGGAGCATGTTCAAACAAACATACTACATATTTCTCCCTTTGGACTCTATCTCAAAATCAGTATAGTTTAGTTACTGTCACTATCGTACGCCGGTACAACCGTACCCAGTCTCTTCTATATTGCCTAGGTCTAAAAAAACTCGAGAAAATAAAGATGCATATTGTATATAAGTAAAAATCATCACGTTGAAAAATAGTCAACTTTTAGAATCCAGGCTGGACTGAAGTATACACAAAAAAATTATAGTAGGTTTATTTTTTATCTAATTCTGTGATGAATTACTACATGAATGGGCAATAGATCATTTTAACATGTATTTATATATACACGCATGTCTACTATCCAATTGATTGATTCCTTTTACCAAAGAGCTAGTGACAAATAGAAAGCATTTGAACTAATTGTGAGAAAATTGGTATAACTTTATCTATGGCTATAACTAAGATTTTGACTTTTTTACTCTTTTTAAGTACGAATTAATAATGTGATATTGATTACATTCGCCAACTTTTAATGACATTTGCCAACTCACTTTAGTACATTTTTATAATGGAGGGTCTCACAAAGCAGAGGAATTTTGAAAATTTTGAATTCATAGTTTAACAAAAAGGGTTTATTCTTGAAAACTTGAAGCAATTAGATCATTATTTTTGACTGTGGTCATAGAAATTTATTTACGCTTGCTGATCAAAAGTTTAAGTGAACAAATTTATTGAAAATTAACCACAATAATCAAAAAATGATCACGTTTTACCAAAGCTCTAGGTTGCACTTAAAAGCTTTTCGGTAATTTTTAAACAACATTGAATAATTTTTTTTCTTGATATTAGTGATCAATACTATCACACCGTTTCGGTTTGACATTGAGTTCTGGGATACCCTGCATGCGTCAAAATCTTCAGGACATACATCAAATACAAATTGTAGAAATTCATAAGTTAATTTTGTATCAGAGACTGACCGGAAAAATGTTACGCTTATACATAACATTACAAAATCCAATCTATTTTTTTAATTTACATTAAAAACAAATAGTCTAGTAGTGTTATTGTGAATTGTTATCAGGTAATTAGAAGTATTCCAGTTTACATTTTACTGGAGATAACACAGGATAATCTGTCGAAACGTATGGAAATAATATATTTTTTTTGTTGCCCTGAAGATTTTGACTCACACATTTCGATATCAATATTATTATAAAATATTTTCCGCAGAAACATTTATAATGATTATTCAACATTTAGTTAAATACCTATAGCTATAAAACTTGAATATTCTTTGCATATTGTTCAGGTCGAGTAAAGTTTTTTAAAAATTTTGAATGGGTAAATTTGTTATGAAGGTCCTTTTTCTAAGAGTAGATAAAAAGTAAGAGACGAAACTAAAAATGGATAAAAATAAACATTATAAAAAGAGAAGATTTATACCAAGTGGAAATAATCTTAAGTAACGTCACCGCAGCGAACGCGGCAACAGCAGATACTGAAGGGTATATATAAGCAAAACTTACATAGAGACAGTAAATATATTTATCATTCTAAAGCTACTATGAAAGTGCATTTGTCAAACTGCTGAAGTAACACATGACTTATGTTCGGAAAAAGTACCATTCGAAAAATAACAGAAAATAATCTAAAAACTTTCAGATCAAATTTTGCCAGATGCTGAGTTTTGTGGAAACTACTTATGTGTAAAAATGCACTAATGTATAATTATATAATTGTAAGTATATATATATATATATATATATATATATTTATTTATCTTACGCGACTGTATAACAAAAATTAATTTGCCGTTTTTGTTGAAATAAACTGTAAAAATTTCACATTTTTTAACGTTGGATTAACAACTGAACATTGAAGCAACATTTTGTTCTAAAAAAACTCGAAAAATCTTATTATTTAAAACAATATTCATAAAACAATTTTAAAACAAAGAGTGTTTATCTTTATTATCTTTAAAATTTGTGCACTATATTTATTTTTTTCAAATCATTATTAGAATACATACATTGACAAACTCTAGATGGATACATTAACGACAGATACGACTTTCCATTTAATAGAATTTTGATTACGTTTCAAGTTTTCCAAATTCTTTTTGAATTGTGGATTTTGAGTATAATTGTAAATAATACTATTGAGCTTGAACAAAATTTTCAAATTTCTGCGAGGTGAGATAGAAAATATATTAAGCATTTCTTCTTTGACCTGCTTTTTTAAAAGTTTTAAATAACATTCCATGAATTGAAGTAGATTTAATAAGAAGTATATATGTAGATCAGGGCGAGGTATAAAGGTCAAATTTGACTTTGAACAAATATCAATTATATTATGAAAACCAAACCAATTATATCACAACAAATAACACATTTCAAACCAACAATTTTCTGACTACGTTCAGTAAAACTGCAAGCTACTTCATCGTTGAAGAAATATGCTTTTAAAAAATTTGTTTTAGACTTTTTTACCCTATTGGCGGGGTAACTTGGAACGGCCAGGTGGCAAACAGGTTTAATATCTTATTTTACGTTTAAAGGTATTTTACAAAATAATTACATTTTTATAATGCCAA
Organism: Ctenocephalides felis; assembly: GCF_003426905.1. Lineage (NCBI taxonomy): Eukaryota > Metazoa > Arthropoda > Insecta > Siphonaptera > Pulicidae > Ctenocephalides > Ctenocephalides felis. The sequence continues at coordinate 148,656,837 of NW_020538040.1, forward strand.
AAAACTACCAACAGAAGAAAATACTTTTATCATGGATTTTCTAAGATTATCCTTTATCTCCCGATAGCAAAGTCATAAGAATCAAGGTTATAGCTGGTTATACATCTTTTTCTCTCTACTTTCAAATATTGTTGTTGAACAATGCTTAACTTAACTGGTTTTTGACACATTGGTGGTAGACCTTTTTAACTCCGGACCTTCATATTAATTGAACATCATTTGTCAAAAACATTTGACATTTGATATATGAGTCGCCATCCATTGTTTTATTTAAATTACGCTTCTACAAAAAATTTCAAATTAAAAATGTAAAGTTTATGTGGGGTATTGAAAAAACTTCACCATTCCCACAACCTACTGATTAGCACGAATTTTTCAAGACTGAGACTGGCCAAATCTCTTTTAACGTTTGACCATACCTCACATTTAGTCAAGCTCTATTTTTATGTAAACAAATAAGTCAAATATATAGTAAATGCAAAAATACAATCTTTTAGATAATAAATTTTCTATTTGCAGTGGTATCCACATTGCACGATTTGGGAAAAAATAGTTAAATTTATTTAAGAGGTTCTATGAAATGTATTTTTTTTAGCACATGAAGTTTTTCGAATTTTTATTCATAAATTTAGAAGATTTTGTATACAAAAATAACAACAGCTTTATAGTTCTATTATGTAATAGAAAGCAATAAATTTTATAGTTCTTGTAAATGAAATGGAGAAAACCAATACCCTCGAATGATGTATATGATGATAACTTTTTCATCATTTTCAATTCAATTGTTAGTTTATTTCTGAGTATGTATAACCCAAATGCACAATACCATTTATTTCATATTTACATTTCTCTATCCTCGCTTATTTTCTTACAATCGATACAAAATTTATTTTGTGTTTGATAATTCTACGCGCAATTTAAATGTCACCTTGCTGAGCCGCAAATAGGCAAGGTCTTACATTTGCAAAGTAAATACATAAGCTCCTTTGTGCGCTCCCTCATCTGTGAGATATTGTGCAAATATAAAAAATATGATTTCTTTGCATTGAAATAAGTGCTATACAAATCGGAATATGCTGTAAAGTGGTGCAAAATATCCAATTCTTACTGATCAATCTTGTATTAAACGAGGTCATATCTAGGCCAAATCGAAATGTTTGTAATAGAAATCAGTTATGCCTGTCACATATTTTTGGGAACTATCTGTGAAAATTACGTATTAGGTTTTTAGGTAATTATTTTATGATATATATATATATATATATATATATATATATATTGATTTACAAATACAGTGGTACCTTGCCTTACGAGCTTAATTCGTTCCATGGCACGATGGCATGTCCAATTGTTCGTATCTCGAAGCAATGTTTTCCATAAACATACATTGAAATGCTATTAATTCGTTCCAGCACAGTGTTTTTATCAATTACAAAAATAAATGAAACATTTATTGTTAAGATCAAATACATATTATACTGCAAAAACATAGCAAATTACTAAATTAAAAACGACTAAATTATCTTTACACTGGTATTTGAGTTTAAAAAAAACAATCCAATGAGCTTTATTTTTTTTTTAACTCATTACAGTATTGCGAAAATGAGTTGGACATGTCTCGTCAAACAACTCTGATGCTCGACCAGCTGCATTTTTTTCGGGGTAATTTTTAATAAAAAAAATATTTCACAATCGGCATCAATTCAGTAACTGATTCGGTCTGGTTTGTGGAGGCTCATATTCTGAAAGTGAGGGTGGCGTAAAATTATGTGCCAAAGAACACGCGGTTTCTGGTTTCACATAAAATGCGCAGGAGATAGTCACCATTATATTCGTCACTATTGTATTGATGATTCTGACTAGATCTCAGTATATTGATGCATAGTTACTATATTTTGACTGACTATTATTATTAACTGATAATTATAAGTAAACATAAATACACACACACACATTCATATATAATTTTATGTTCTTGAACTTAAAATCTCACTTTTTGCAAAAAAATATTTATTCAATTTATTTGACTTTGTTTTTTTTTATTTATTTTATTGACTTTAATTTATTAACCTTTGAGCTGTTGAAATTATTTTTTTAAATAATAAATACTCACTAACAATTAAATTATACATTTATTAAAAAACTATAGTTGGTGATACTTTCAGTTATAGGTGCATGTGGTTGCGTTTCTATTGAATATTTACTTTAACAACCTCGAATCGTAGAATAATATTAAATGAAAAATTTTATAAATATATTTTTTTAAAGAAAAGTAAGTGTCGTTTAGGGTAAAGTTTCAGAAGCCGACCCAATAATTTAAAAAAAATATTAATCGAACATACCAATTTTATATTTTTGTGGAAATGTGAAATGTAAGATACATTATTAATCATCTGACTATTTTCGTAAAGCAACCTCATTTTAGATTACAGCACACGTGCATATTACGTTTTTGTTTAGTTATTATATCAAAACAAACTGGTAAACTTTTCATCTATTTATATTTCATCGTGAAAGTTAATTTTGCTTTTTAATTGCCGGGAGCTCTTATGCAGTATATATATATGGCTTCGGCCAAAACAAATTTATCCGATATGTAGTTTGTTGCGGCTTCTGTAATACAATAACACCGGGTAATTGTTTTTGAGGAAACTGAAAACCTCGTTAAAATGATGAATAGATGAATGAGAAAACTACTGAGGTTTGTTTAGTTTAGTAGTACTCTAGAGAAACTTTATAGTTTACGAAATATTTCAAGAAAAATACTTTTACGAGTGAGGGTAATAAAAATATTAATTTAAGATGAAATAAAATATACTGACACACACACACACACATATATATATATATATATATATATATATATATATATATAAATACTAAAAATGAAAACTATAAACATTTTAGAAAATTACATATTGAAAATATTAGAATAGGTATTATTAATACCTATGTATTATTTTTACGTTTCAGAACTTTTATTTATTTTATTATCAATTAAATAAATGTTTAACATGCAATAAATTTAATTTTTACGAGTCACAGTAATAAAATATTAATTAAAAATCGAACAGAACATATTTATTATATGAAAATATCAAAATGGAAACCATAAATAAACGATTATGAAAATTATATATTGAAATTGTGATATTGGTATTTATCACATGTATCACTATTGCAGTTTAAGACTATTAAACTTTTTATAACCAATAAACTGAATTTTTAACGTCAAAATTTTATGTGATTTGAAGTAAAATGTACGAATTCCATATGGAGATAATGTGCTGAAAAGGTGTAATTAGTATATAGATATATAAGGATGGATATTTGTTGTTATATATAATATATTTGCAAAGGTCTTTCAGGAGGTGGAAAATAAGTAATAATAAACAAAAACATTTTATTATTCGATTATATAGAAAGAAAAACAAAGTTATGTTCAGTTTTATTTAAAATAAGTTTTTCACACGTTTTTCACATTTCACGTGATTTCAATATATTTCATTACCCAAAATATTTGTTGTTAAATATAAACAATTAATTAACTTTTCTTTGGGTAAGTTATTGTAATCGTTCAAAAATTGAAATTGAAAATTTTTACATTTCTTTACGTACCTCATACCTCATACCTCAGAAAAAATAGATGTGTATATGTGTATGTATGTATGAATACAATTTTTCGTCCACGTTTTCGGGCGCACGGATCAACCGATTTGAATGGTTCAAAAAACATTCGATTCCCATTGATAGGGAGACGTGCGAGATAGAGAGCAAAGGGTGCAGAAAATAGAAATCGAGTTTTTGAAGAGCATCCGATTTGAATGATCTAAAAATACATTCAATTCGTAATGACAGGGAGAAGTGGTGATTGGATTTTGGCAAAGGCCGGTCCAGCCGTTTTGGAGATACCGAGCTATATGTGCAAAAAATGGCAGTTTTTGAGAGAACTAAGCATTCGATTTGAATGATTCAAAAAACTTTCTGCTTGTTTTGACAAAATAATTGCTTTAGGAAAAAATATATAAACTTTTTTTGTCAAAAAATGTTTTCTTTGTATATCGAAAATTTTCAAGATTTTCATTTTAATTCTACCTAAAGTTCTAAAGCTCACTTATATACTTTAAATAAATAATATTAACTTTGTAATTCAGTTTATATAACTCTTATAAATATTAGCCAAGGTTACAGTATTTATAATGATCTATTTCTATATGAAAACATTTAATATTTCTCTAATATTTCGTTATGGTACGAATAGTTCTAGCAATTTGCCTTAAGGCACGATGCCATGCACAACTGTTTTAGTTTAACTTTAATGTTTCAATTAATAATTCTATTCTATTCTATTCTATTCTAATCTTTGTGTTTTTATGTGAACTTGGTCTCAAAACGTATCGAAGACTTATTAAGCATTTTTTAAACACAACTTAGTTTTTACTTCTAAATAATGGGGTGACTGTTCAAAAAGACCTACGATCAAAATAGACAACTTTATCTATCTATACTTTTATATGGATGAAGAAATAGTCCGTGTCGCACATTATGGATTAGTAAGCTATAAAATAACTATATGACAATGTGAAACTGCTACGTAGTATCGTATAGGTATAGATCGCTCCACCGGATTCGTGACAGTTTACAGGTTTTGCTTCAATAGATCTGAAAGTTCTGAGCGACATGATATTTTCTGTGTATGACAGTACTTTTTTCTATAATGGAAGTGAGCGTTCTTAATAACAGTGCTATCGAAGCCACTTCTAAGGAATTTTTTAATACACAGTTTTATAATATGAATATGCTGACGTAGCATTTTCAGGAACTTAGCATATGTGTCGCGGATACTATGTTTAATCTGTGTCGTGGATAAGTTTTAAGTGCTTTCGATAAACTGTAGATGGTTGCACTTTTTTATTATTAAAGTTGTAGATAATTCATAAAAAATCTGTTAGGCATGACTATGCGACTTTATGATGCTTTATATAAAAAAAAAAAATTTATGTACGTATTTATACATCTCCTTCATAACGTGTTGAAAATTATAATAGGCAATAAAGAATTGATTATTTATTTTAATCGAGATATAGTAAATCTATGCATGAAATCCTATGGGCATATTACGACCCTATTTAACATTTTGGTACAAAATAATTAAGAATTTGAGTAATAAATAGAGAGAGGTATCACGCAATACATATAAATGATCAGTTTTTATTTTTGTTATTATAAAATAAAGAAAGATTTGCAAATATCTACTACAATAATTTTGAACTTTTTATTGGCGAATGCCATGGTTCTGATATAAAACTACCAAATGCTTCGAGTATAAGACCGTTTTGAAAATATTCTTGACATTTATGTATAAATTAATTCTGGAGTCAAAAATTTATAGTTTAAAGTGCAGGGCGTGCCAGAAACTTGTGAAGTTAATAATAAAATTTTGAATCATTTGATGATATTACTGTTGTTGCATTGATAAAATTAATTAGTTATAATACAATCCGAATGCGTGGTTCTAGTAACCAAATCCATTTACTAAACTTCTAACGTGTCTCTGGCCGTAGCTAAAAGGATTTGCTCGATTTCTCTAAGAGGTGATATTGCGTGGTCCTACAAATATCCATAATTGTTATTTAAATATTATTTATGAGGTTTCTATAAGTATATCTTATAAATCGAACATATACTTTTAAACCAAAAACACCTCTCGTATTAAATATTAATATTAGAAGTATATATTTCTCTATTGGATAATTCCTAACAGAATACTCACAAAAAATGTAGATAAGTGACATGAATGGAATAGTTTCAAAAGTAGATTGAAAAAATGTAGATTAAAACATAGAATATATAATCATACAAAATATAATTATGTGAAAAGAATAAAACTGGTTTAGAATCACATTAATATAAAGAAGGTGGTGCATGATGCTATTGAAGGAGAGATGCAAAACATACAGAATATATAATAATAATGAAGATAATTTATGATTATATAGTAAATGTTGAAAACACAGTAGGAAGGAGCTAATAGAAAATTGTAGAAAATAGATGTGGATTTCTGGTTGAAGAAATCTATTTTTGGTTAAATTGATATATATATATATATATATATATATAAATGATATAATAAACAGCTAATTTGTCTAGTTAAAAAATGGAATAATATTTTCTCTTCTTCAGTTAAGCGTTTCAGCATTTGATATGTGCCATCATTCAGCAAATCATAGCAGGATAAACAAAATGAAAAAAACAAAAAATTAAGTCATAATTTAATTAAAAATTTTGATCAATTCTAAAACCACGAAAATATCACTACAATTTGAAAATAAAACAAATTAGAAAATTTAACATAAAATTTTTTTGACAAGAGGATGATGCATCCATGATTACTCAAATAGAAGTGCCACATTATATAATTATATGATTGTTTGTGTGTTTCAGTGTTTATTAAAAATGTTTTAATTATAAATTCTATACTTCCTGGTATAATTGACTGGTTGAATGGTTTGATAAATAAGTGAAAATATTATTCCATTTTTTAATTCGATGAATTAGCTGCTTTTTAAATCAAATATGATTCAACGTCGAAAAAACAATCAAGGTATATGCATATATATATATATATATATATGTATATATATATATATATATATATATATATATATAGGTTAGGTTTAGTGCAATATTTTCGTCTTACTTCAACAATAACAAATTGATCCTAGGACGTGACAAATGTAACTATAGGGTGATTCTTTAACAATACTACGTAGTTCACTATCAAACTACCATCAGCTTAACCGTGATTATAAAAGGGTCAAATGGAGTGCTCGAAATGGTCTGACACGTGCTGAGTGAACTGTATATACATAGTGGGTGGTACTACGAATGTAGTGTGCCAAAGATGGAAAATGTGCTAACTATAAAAGATCACAGGCAAACAATATAAAAATTCAGAAAATTTCCTGACTAAATTTTGATGAAAATTATTTTTTATCATTTTCTTCAAAATTTAGTTAGTGGATGTTTTTCTGATTTTATATTATGTTATTCCATTTTTTTGGAATAGTACTTGGCTGTTTGGTCGGCGTGGTGGGTTCTGTAGGTATTGCGTTGCTGAGGATGGCTCCGACGGTGGAGGTCGCGCTCGAGACGGATGCTGTTGATGAAGAAGTCCAACTGTCTTCTACAGGCTCAGTGCCGTCTATATTCAATAGATTTTTTTTGAATTATTTATCAATTAGAAACAGTTTTCGAATGAATGGCTAGTAGTTGTTATATTATAATGACATAATTAATAGATGCTGAATAATATTTTTTTTGTTATATTATTTTCATATCTCAGTCAGACAGGGGTGCCTGGTATGATAAGGTTATGAAACAATTTTCATATTTTTATATATATATATATATATATATATATATATATATATATATATACATATCATTTATGCCTATTTCATTATACATTTGTAAACTTTAAATTTTTACATATCTTTAAATATCTATTCAATCTCTTTCGCTTTCAATTTCTTTACAATATTTGTTTATTTTTTCTTCTAAAGTTATTGATATATAACAATTATGTAGAAAATCACTCTATATTCTAGCCGTCTTACTTTAACAGATTTTTCTAAAATTATTTATTAATTACAAATAATTTTGGAATAAATGCCTTGCAGTCGTTATATTATCGTGATATAATTAATAGATGGTGATTTATAGTTATTCAAATACAATTATCTATAGAATCAGTGTCGTCAAGTTCAATATATTTTTATTGAATTATTCATCAATTAGATTTTTAAAAAAAATCAATTGCTATCAGTTGCCAATTCTGTGGTAACATAGTCGATAACATAGCGTTATTACAGCAACGCTTTTTTATCCTTCTTTCTTGTTACTAAAAACTGTGAAGATTTGTCTATTAGCTGTACGATCAGGAGTATTTAACATATAAACAAACCTAGAAAGAATGTTATGATAACTGCATCTTTGTGATGCGCAATTATAACATTCGGTTTTATGTGTAAAACGTCTTATTGTACAGCAACATTTTCATAGTTTTAGTACCAGGAAAGAAGTATAAGATAGCTTTGCCATAACAACGCTATGTTGACGCAGAAGTGGCTCTTACATTATGGTAACATAATTAAAACATTAGGATAAACAATTATTTAAACACTAAATGCACAAAATTGCATTCAGACTTAATGTGGTCTATGTATAATATATCTTTTTAGAATTATTCATCAATTAGAAATAATTTTAATTGTTATCAGTTGCTATATTATGGTGATATGATTGACAGATGATGAGAAATCGTTAGTTAAATACAAATTAGCATAACAAAATCAATATTTTATTTATAACCTGTTCAAGATTTATGTAGATAATTTTGGTTATTAAATTCAGGATCCTTAAATAGAGATGTTGCAACTATATCGTCGAAGTCATTTTATTATTAACGTGCTTTGCATTTGTGTTTTTATCACATACAGTAGAACCCCGTTAACATCTTTATGCTTAATATGATTTTTCACATAATGTTCCGCATATTGTGTCTATCCCGTATAATACGCTTTCTAGGTTTCTTGTAAATTGTCTTTATGGGGTTTTACTACATTTATATTTCTAAATTCGAAGTGTTTATTTGAAGTCTTTTGTTATCATTTTAATCTAGAGCTTTAGTGAAATTATACATTTTTCGGTAATTGTGGTCATTTTTTTTAACTTTGTTCAACCTTAAGAATTGTAACCGTGACTAACATTTCTAGGTTAAAAATAATAACAAAATTTCCCAAGTTTTCAAGAATTAAGACTTTTTGTTGAAATATGAAATCAAAATTTTTAAAATCGGTGGTTTTTGACAGGCCTTTCTTTTAAAAAAAATCACTAAAGTGTGTTGGCAAGTTTTATCAAAAGTTGGCGCATTTAATCGGAATTGTAAAACGGTAAAATACTTGACAATTCTACTACTGGAAATTTTTGACGCTTTTAGTATTTTTTAAAGGAGTGTCTTTCAAAGCCGAAATATTTAAAAAAAATAAACTCATACTTCAACGAAAAGTCTCAGTTTTTGAAAACGTGTGGCAATTATGTTAATGTTTTTGACTGTGGTTCTACAAATGTTATTCACGGTTACGGTTCCAAAGTTTAAATGAATAAAAATCAACCACAATAACCAAAAAATGCTCAAAGCTTTAGGTTGCACTTCAAAGTTCATAATTTCCAAACACCGTGAAACAATTTCTTTTTTCTAATTTTTTCAGGACAATTAAGGTCAATATTATCACCCTGTTTCGACTTACCATTAAGGTCTGGGACACTCTGTGCATATATAAAAGTAAGTGCACGCATACTATGTAATCGAATATTACAGTTAAAATACAGTAATATTTCTTGCAATTTATTTAGTAATGTATTTTGAAATTATTGACTTTGATAATTTTTAATGTATCTATTTGTAAAGTGATTCTTTCAACTAGCTCCAATTTATAAGAGAGTATTGACATGCAATATATATCTATCATCATTATTTCAATTACAATAAAACTTCAAATAGATCTGATATATCGTGATTAATAATCGTGATATTTTGTTGTCAATTTACAATATTTATATCTTACTTTTTACTAATTGTACAGAATTGCTGCGCAAGGACCTTCATACTAACATATCAAAAACTATATTTCATAAAAATATTTAATTCTATCACCGTTTCAGCATTTTTAAATTTTCAATTACCACTCGAACCGCACTACACCCGTGCAAAAACCACGTTTGAACATGTGTGTTTTTTATTAAATTATTTATTTTGCTCTCGTGTAAAAATAAAAGTCTGCAACTTTATTTCCAAACATTATGAATTTACGTCTGGTTAAACGAGAGCTGGGACGCGCGTTACTAAGAGGCTTTTATGAATCAACATTAGTGGTAGTACAAAAGTTTTCGCACATCCATTAAAAGTTTTCTCCGGAAAAAGTTTTTCTTGATATTTAATCAGTTAAGTATGTTGACATGATAACAAATTAATACGATATAATAAAAATGTTAAGGAAAAGAGAATAATTTATCTGTACTTACAATTAGGGTACTGAAATATTCTGTTTTGAGGTTACTTTAGGATGATGGTGCTCTTAATAATAAAAATGGATAAGTGAAACATTAGAGGAAAAATGGAATGTTTTTTTGTTGAGATTTTATTATTAATAGTAATTAATGGCTATAGCAATGACATTAGTGATGATAATATTGCACATTTTTGCGGTATGCGAGATAATTCAAACAGAAAAAATGATAAAGTTAAAATAACTTTGAATATTTACATAAAATAGACTAAATAAAAAAATACTATAATTATATTTTAAAAAATTTATATATATATATATATACTAGCCGTCCCGGCAAACGTTGTTTAGCCATAAAAAAAATTTTAGAAAACTTCTAGTATTTATTTAGACTTTCAAAATTACTAAATCTGAATGTGGAAGTATATAGTAAGATTTCTCTCAAAATGTACCACTATCATATTAAAAACAATTAAATTGTACCAAACACCTTTTTTTACATGTTTGCAAACAAATTTCACTTGCAATAGCATAAATTTTTATTTATTTTAGGATTTAAAACATTAGGTAGATTTATATTCATGATTTTTCGAATAAGTTTGTATTTATTGTTATACTCGAAACTATCAACTATTTTATCATGTTAAAATCCTTATTGAATGCTCCAACATTTAATGAAACTTGCAACAAACTTTTTTAAAAGAGGGGCCTTTCAAATTGGACCAATTCTGAAAATTTTAAATTAATGGTTCAACAATATGTTTTGATTCTTGAGATTTGGGTAATTTTGTTATTATTTTTTACTGTGGTCCTAGAAATGTTATCTACGGTTATGGATCCAAAGATCAAATGAACAAAATTAATAAAAATTAACCACAATAACTGAAAAATTGACACAGTTTTGCCAAGGCTCTAGGTTTGCAAAAGCTCATAATTTTCAAACTACATGATTTTTTTTCAATTTTTTTTTTCATGATAACTACGATTAATACTATTACACCGTTTTGGCTTTGCTGTTGAGTTTTAGGACACCCTGTGTATACATCTCATTTGATAGATATTATATATAGGCAATCACTTTTTTGCTTTGAATAAATCTTGAATAAACTTTAAAATTAGCTAAATATAGTTGAATCAAAACTTGAATCAAATAGTAATAAGCACATTATCTTTTTTAAACAATGACTTAAAATGCCAAAAATATCAAAAACAAGTCGTGTGGGATTTATCCAGAAAGTATTGACTTGAATAAATACAATAAAAATTAATTTGGTAATTATTTACCAAAAGAATTAAATAAATATTTAGTTTTGATTAAAATCTTTATGTAGCAATATAGAGATCTCATTGTACACGACTATAATGCTTATTCTTTATCTATATATCAAATGTGCATATTGGCCACTTTTTTGAAAATTTGGGGCATTTATTTTAACTTGGACCCAAAAATAATTGGACCTGCTTTTCCCAAAATTCAATACCTTTGCATATTGTTGATACAAATCGAAATCCACCGACTAATACATATATCCAAATACATTTCATATTACATATACACATTTTACATACAAGAATAGTTATAAAGACACATTTATAATAAATCAAATTAAAATATAAATGTATAAAAAAAATATTTTCCATTTCATCAATTTACCCGACTGAGGGCAAAAAGTAATTTTCAGAAATTTATACATTTATGGGGCGATATAAAACGAATATGTTAACAAATATCTATAATGTTGTTAAGGAAATTGGAACAGAATATACATTTATTTATTTAGAAGTTCAATATTCCATTATTATGTTTGTATTTCCGTAGGAGCTGTAATAAAACCTATCGATATTATTTGCGTTTCAGAGCGTTCTTTAACTCTGCAAATAGTGTTCATTGTAAACAACGTTTCTGCATTTTCTTGTGAATCGGAAAATTTTCACTATTGAGCTGTATCTACAATGTCTTCTGGCATGAGACATTTTGTAAATAAAACAATCGTTCCATATTCTAAAGATGAAAAGCACTGATCTGATTGAAATGAAAAATCGAGTCAGATGAAATGAAAAACTGATTAAATTTTTGGAAAGGTAGGTCCTGCGGTTTCGGACATCCAATAAAAAAATAAACTAGTTGTGCATGGCTTTAAGGCAAATTGCTGGAGCTTCCCGTATCAAAAATTAAAATATTCAAAAATGATTCAAACTTTTTTTGAGTCTTTGAAAAAAATATTTTTTTGAGAAGTATAAAATTTTTGAAAAAAGTGACTTTTAAAAAATTTGAATTTTTTTATACTTCGAAATATATTGGAAATTTTCGATTTTTTTTCAATCAGTACGTTATCAATTTATGAGCGTCCGATTTAAATGATTCAAAAAATATTTTAATAAGTATTGATATTGAAAATGAAGAACTGATAAAAATTTTGGGAAGGAAGGTTTAGCGGTTTTGGAGATCGATTAAAAAATGTAAAAAAATATGCCATTTGGCAAAAAAAATTATCATTAGATATATTCATATCAAATTATCAGAAATTTTATAGAGATTTTGGGGATAAGTAAAAATTTCGTTTACATTTCTATTGGTTTCGTATCAATGTTTATCTGTAGACTGCGACGCGGCGCTTACGCACTTTAATATTTGATCTCTAAAACAGCTACGCAGTGAGATTGCTTTGAAAAGAGTTTAAAATTTCGAAAATATAACATTTAAAAAATTTCAATTTTTTTCAAAATGTTCAAATCAAAAAATCATTTTTTTTAGTTTTCAAACGATTTTAGAGCTTTTTTAAAAATTTTAATTTTTGGTACAGTAAATTCCTGCCATAAGGCAATTGTTACAGAAATATTATGAGGTATATTTTATACTATATTATAGTAGTATTAAATATTTACCAATAAGTATATTTTTTACGGCTCAATGATTATAAATTTTTAAAACTTGATCTTGTTTTCTAACGGAAGGTATTTTGCTTCGTTTTTTATTTATTACCAGGCAATACTAGCGTCACTCTTTTCTTCTTCCATGAATAATAGAGTATCATAATAATTCTTATAAAGTTTTCCGTTGAAAAATGCGATAGAAATCTTTTTATTGAAAATACTCCTTCAGAGAAGAATCCTTTGCGATTTACGTGCAATGAAATCATGCCGGTGGAAGTATTTCTTTTTCTTTGAATTTTCACAACAATTTAAGTTCACTACTTCAACACAATAGATTCATTTTCATATTTAAAATTATTATGAGTTTATAAATTTTGTTGAAGTGTTATGAAACTGTGTTTAAATTATTTTATTGTTCCCACGTTTTGAGTGAATGTTTATGACATACGTTTATAATTGATGTATTTTACATTTAACGATATAGAACTTTAAATTGAAAAAAATTATAAGAATTTAATCATAGTAACCAGGGTGTCCCAGAACTCAACGTCAAACCATAATGGGGTGTTAGTATTGATTAACTAACGTGAAAAAATTAGAAATAAATGTATCATATGTAGGTTGAATTTTATAAGCTTTTAAATGCAACTTAAGGCTTTGGTGAAACTGTGACAATTTTTCGGTTATTGTGTTTGACTTTTATTATTTTTGTTCATTTGAACTTTGGATCTGTAACCGTAAATACTATTTCTAGGACCGCAATCAGTAATAATGACAAAATTTCGGCATTTTTTTTTAAATTAAGAAAATTTATTAAACTATAAATTCAAGATTTTTAAAATTGGTGGACTTTGATAGGAGTTCCTCAAAAAGAATTTACTAAAGTGTGTTGGCAAGTTCCATCAAAAGTTGGCATGTTTAGTCAAAATTTTAAAATGTTACAATACTACCTAGGGTGTCCAGTACTCAACGCAAAGTCGTATTGGAGTAATAGTATTAATGGTAACTAACAAAAAAAAATGAAAAAAAGATATTTTATGTAATTTGGAAATTATGAGCTTTAAGTGCAGTCTAAAGCTTTGGTGAAACCTTTGGTGACAATTTTTTGGTTAGTGTTGGTAATTTTCATTATTTTTGTTCATTTGAACTTTGGATCTCTAACCGTAAATAATATTTCTAGGACCGCAAACAAAAATAATGACAAAATTGTCGCAAAAAAATTACTAAAAAGTGTCAACAAGTTTCATTATAAGTTGTCGCATTTAATCAGAATTGTAAAATGTTACAATACTATCCAGGGTGTCCCAGAACTCAACGTAAAGCCGTAATGGAGTGATAGTAGTGATGGTAACTAACATAGAAAAATAGAAAAAATATTCCATGTAATTTTGAAACTATGAGCTTTCAAGTGCAGCCTAAAGCTCTGGTAAACTCTGATTAGTTTTTAATATTTTTGTTAATTAGAACTTTGGATTTGTAATCGTAAATAATATTTCTAGGACCCCAATCGTAAATAATGATGAAAATGCCCCAATTTCTTCAAAATTAAGACTATTTGAATTATAAAAAATTCAAATGTTCAAAGTTGATAAATTTTGATAGACCCTCCTTAAAAAAAGTATCAAAGTGTGCTGGCAAGTTCCATAAAAAATTGGAGCATTTAATCAGGATTGTGAAATGATAAAATACTAGATAGATTCATAATTAAAAAATCAAGTAAAAAAATAAAAACATGATAACGAAAGATGCTTTATTTTTCAAAACTCATCAAAGTTTGGTCTGTGCCATAATTTATAAATCTAAAAAGCTGCAAAATGTCAATTCCTAAACGTATCATGAACTATATACAATAGCTCAAAACCAAAAAAACTACTAACAAAAAAAAAATTGGTATAAATATTGATATATGTCCATTTATCTTTATGGGCTCAATTTTTGTTTTAAATCCAAAAAATTAGGGCTACAATAAAACAGTGTATTATGTCTTTATATACAAATACAATAAAAACTAGTGGTGTATGGCATTGTGCCTTAAGGCAAATGACTGGAACTTCCCGTACCGTGATGAAATATTATATATTAAGTTAATTAAATGTTTTCAAATAAATTATTTTTTCAAATACTGTAACTTATTTATGTTTACGGAAAACTAAATAAACACAACTTAATCAATCGAATTTAAAATTAAGGACATTGTCTATTATTTATAAGAATTATATAAACTGAATTGCAAAGTTAAAATTATTTATTTTAAGTTTATTACTGATTTCCATTTTTCAGTATGTTATTTCTTCAACTTTATGCATAGATCTAGGAAATCTAGTGGAATATTTGTTAATATTACCTAGATCATCATGTATGTGTCTAAAATGCCTTAGTCACTAGGGTATGATTAAATCTTAGCTCACGTGTAGCATTAAGGAACACAATACACTACTTAATTATTAACGCCCCAAATTACTTTGATAAACACAATTGCTTAAATCTCTACTGAGTCACAGGCATTATCGTAAATCTCAAAGATGAGATTAGTTTTATTTCATACAAGGTAAAATCGTACAACCGGCGTTATGCACACAAACACTCGAATAAAGTATGTTATGTTATACGAGCTAATATGTAGGGGATATCGGATCGAATGGTAATAGATTAATTGAGAACTTATCGATAAAAATTTTTGAAACAATCTTATAAAATATTGTTTAAACACATATTTATGTACGTTAGAATATTTCATATTAAACTAATAGTTCTGAGCACGACCCGAATTATCTTAATTATCTTAATTCTTAATTCTGGTATACAAATATATTATTAATATAATTATGTCAAGGTGCTAGTAGCATTATATTATTATGCATGCACTCCAATGTCAAATAAAACCAATATATACAGTAAATATTTAAATAATAGTTCTAATGTTTTGATAATAAAATTAATTTATTTTTGACTTTACATTTAATAAAAATTTTATTTTATTTTTGATGTTATTAAAATTATCTTAAATTAAAAAGAGTATGATGCCATATGTGTTGAAATTTGTATTGGTCCAATTCTTTATCTTTACGAATAATAACTATTTTATTTTTGATGGTATCTGAATTTTTATAAATGAAAAAGATTTTACCAGATATATTGAACATTTATATAATAGTCTTATTATTTATTGTTCACGTATAATTACCTGAAGTCATTTTTTTCAAAAAGTTTCTCTTCTAAATGCTTTTGACTTTGATAGAGAATAATATGTAAAACTTATTTTTTAATTAGAGCAATATGGCGGTTAATATGGAGGTAATATTGAGGAAGTTTGGAACTCTACTCAGAAAAAATATGTTTTTGAAGATCACATAACTAGATTCAAAATTATTTGTTTATTTTTATATTGAAGATGAGACAAAACTTAGTCTGGAAACGTGTTAAATTTAAAAATTATTTATTATATATAGCAAAAGTGAATGCAGTATTTTTTATTCATATTTTCAAGTAAAAATAGACATCAGATATCACGATATCAGATTGTCATGCGGTGATGCATTTCAGGTTTTATTTTTCACTTTTTTAAATTTTTATACTTAGTCTACTTGGTATTTTAACTTTTTTTCCTAAAATATTAATATATCAAATAGAGAAATATTTCTCGCGTTTTATGAGAAATATATATCATGTATCTTTCCTAGATAATCCCAAATTTACATCTTAAAAAAATATTTTTGCAAAATTCAAAGGAATGGGCGAAGATTCCAATTTAAAAATAGAATCTTTTGAATACAAAACATATTTTCCACCATACTATTTTATTCTAAATTTAAATATTAAAATATATATTGTGAAAACTAAATCAATCATATCACAGCAAATAACACAAATCAAACAAACAACTATCTGACTATGTTCAGTAAAACTTCCAGCTAATTTATTACTGTTACCTAGTTCTTTCTACCCCATAGGCGGGGTAAATTGGAACGGCGAGAGGGCAAACATATCCCATATCTTATTTTAATTTTAAGAGGATTTTACAGAATAATAGCTACATTATTCCACCAATGCAAAATATAAGTTTGAAATGTGCATTTTTACAGAGATAATACTGTAAATAACCTTGATGTGGTATTTTCAGAAATAAGTATCAGCAGAATTGGAAGAACTATTTATTTAATTTATTTCTTTTTAAATTGCTTTTTTATTTCACTTTTTTATTTGCTATTTTTCATTTTTTTAACTTTTCCAGGATAAAGGTTTAGTCGGTTTTACCTTTTTACGGCAACCAAGTTGTTATAAAGACTATATAAAAAAAACTGTTGAATTTAACTTAAAATTAATAATACAGTTTATAAAACAATTAAATTACGTATACCTAAAAGTTATATTAAGGTCTCATAGACTAAACAACAGTGCTCACAACCAACTAAAGAAAAAACTAAAAAAAAACTAACAACTAAAGAAAATACTTTTGTTATAGATATTCAAACATTGCCGTTTGACATCTGATAGCAACGTCGTAAGAATCAAGGTGATGGCTGGTTCTACATTTATTCCTTCTACTTTCAAATATTGTTGCCAAAAAATGCTTAATTTTATTAGTTTTTGAGTTAAGCCTCACTCTACCCTACAACGCTTTTTTTATCATATTTTGATCAGTACATTAATTACATTTCAATTGATCAATTTTCCATAAATAAATCCATAAAAATATTATTTTGGAAAAAGCTATTACAGAAAATTCGTTTTTAAACTTAGTTGTGCATTTTGTCTTATTTATTTGTTTGATCACTTATGTACTACATAAAATAGAAAATGAATTGTTAAAATAATTAAATAAGAATCAAAATTTATCTAAGAAATATATCCAATGATGATGTTCTGATCTTTACAGTGTTAAAAGTGATGAGAAAAATAACCGACACTTCCTAATGTTGTTATGCACAATTAAGTAATTCGTCGTGTTGAATCGGTGTCAGTGTTCTATTTCGATTTCTGGAATGCTAGGTTTCGTTTCCCCACAGGTGTGAATGTGGGTCAACTGTCCCCCGGTCTCCCCTAAGCTCTTGCCGGATTAAGATCGCGCGTACTTTTCGGGGGTGCCGCTTTTGCTGATATTCGAGATAATGGGGAGTTGAAAAATAAAGCAAAATCAATAGTTAGACTTTATACGCTTTGCGTGAACGTATAGAAAGAAAACGACGTTTACATTACATTATATTATATTTGCATAAAATCATAATGAATAAAGAACGATACCTATAAATAAATTTGTACCTGACTAAATCTATTTTTTGTTTACGTATAAATATATGTACGACTCGTGCGGGACATTTGCATATGAAATTCTCAAGTTGAATATATGAGGTTAATAACTCTACGGGTTCAAGATTTTCAATTGATTGAATTGCCCAATGCAAAAATTTATCTGTTAATTTATTGGCACCAAATTTAATTCTCAAATATGAATATCTAATCTGTTATACATATATGTAACAATTCTGTTTGAATGTATGAAAATATAGAAATGATGCAATATATATTTTTTTAATAGGAAATAGAGCGAATGCAGATACGATAGTTAAATATTGATTGTTAGATGCTTTCAAAATTTTATCCATTACCATTATTTATAATTCTCGGGAATTAAAAATATTTTATTTATTTATTTATTTATTTAAATTTTGCTGCTAATTTAAACATAATGAATTATCGCAAAATTTTTGTTTCAATAAACCATTTTCACATTTCAAGAATTATATCATTCTTTCAATAGAAATCAGAACAAATGTAATGTTACATTGGTCATTATGTGAAATATATCTTACAAATTTTTCTATCTTACCATTAAATACAGTTCTCATGTTCTTCAAAAAATATTTTAGCTGCTAATTTACTCATAAAAATTGATGTTTTATATTTTTTTGGATAAGTTTTTTAACATTTCAATAAATATTCTCAATCTTCAATATAAAATTTTTCTTTACAGATTTTAGCTTCTAATTTAAACATAATTAGTGCACATATTGTTTTTGCTGAAATAGTCATTTTACAATTTAATCAATATTTTTAACATTATATTAAATGTTATTAAACTTAGAAAAGATGCAATATATAATTTTCCTACAAAAAATAGAGCTAATTTAATCGATCTGGTTATTAGATACTGGTCTTTATGTGCAATATTTTACAAAAAATAATCTTCATAACAGGAAGCACCAAATATAAGGTTGTCAAATATCTTCCTTCCGCCTTTTTGTATTATAAACCAAGAGCAAAAAAAGCGGAAGGGAGATATTTGACAACCTAATATAATTCTTAAGTATTGAAGAATATTAGTGTTGTAAAATAAGCTTTTTTAAATGAAAACGCATTTTTTTTCTATAAAAAATAGTCGAAATGTAGTTCTTATCCTTAGATATTAATTATTATGTGCAATATACAAACATTTATTTTTCTTAGCATCAAATATATTTCTCACCTATTAAAAAATATTTAGCTGATAATTTAAACATTGAAAACAATATATTAAAAACTATTGAAAACAATATATTTCAGCTGGTAATTTGAACATCTATTAAACAATATTACAGCTGGTAATTTGAATAAAGTAATTATGTTAGTTCTATTTAAATAAGCCATTTTTAGATTTAAATCAATAACTATTCTTATATAAAGACATAGAAATGATGCAATATATTTTTATCAATGGAAAAAAGAGCAAACGTAGATCTGATATTAGCCATTATGTGCAGTATTTTTCTTGATACTTATCATAAAATGGCATTTTTTTTCTTTTAATCAATATCAATCAATAGCATTCAATATTAACACGTTGACGGACAATTGCGGCTATAGCCGTCAAAGTGAAGTTCACAATGTGGCATGACTGCTATAGCCGTCCAAAACGAAACGGTCGTTTTTAGACACTACGGCTATAGCAGCACAAATGTGCACTTACTGGCGTATACGTAGAAGCATAGTGTCGTGTTTTGAAAACATCTTTTTAGGTTGAAGTTCATATATTATTTCACCTGTTATACGAGTTGCAGATTCAGTATGCACGTGGTTGTGAAGGGAGTAGTGCGATCGTGTTTTCTATTGAATTTATAGTTCTTATTGATACGTTTAACGATATTTATTATTATTTATATAACTATACTGGTATGTATTTGTTTATTATTCATCTTTCATCTACTGGATGTAGCAGTATGGAATTCTTTCTACATCTTTAAAGAAAAGACAGGTTCTCAAATGAAGTATATAGAGTACAGGGAAGCAATCATACGATCTCTAACTGGTATAGATAATGAACGGGATGGAAGAACTTTGGTTCAATTTAAACGTGCACAAATCCAAACCAATGAAATCAACAACAATGGAACACAACATTTTCCTGAGAAAATTTTACCTCCTGAAAATTATCAGCGAAAAACATATTTTCAGCGTTGTAAACAATGTTATAAACAGGGAATAAGGAGGGAAACATCATATTGCTGCAAGAATTGCATGTCAAAACCTGCACTGTGTCCTGCACCATGCTTTGAAACATGGCATACTGAAAATAATGTATAATAATTATAAAATTATAATAATTTTTTTTGTCATTTATTTATTTTTGTTTGATTAAGAACTAACATTTCGTGTAAAACTCCCAAAAATACTTTGTTGCATACAAAAATTGCTTGTTTGAACCATTAAACCTGTCATTTACGTTTTTAAATTTTTGCTGTTATAGCCGCAATCTAATTAAAGGTACTAAATTAATCAAAATTAAGTTTATTTAAGCAGAAAGAGTAAAACTATACTTCTAACATTCTAAAAATCACAAAAACATATAGTGTCAATTTTCGAACTTCGCTTGTTCCTACTGTCCGTCAACGTGTTAAGAAAAAAGAAATCATTTCGAATGAATGTAAATGTAATTTTTCTTATAATTCATACCCGCAATATTTTTTTTTAAAGAGCATTAATACATAAAATTTGGTTTAGAATATAAGAGAACAAAAGGGTAGTAATGCTTTATGTAATTATATGATGAATGTTACTTTAGATGCATAAAATATTATCATAAGTATGAACTAGTCAGGGTTTTTTCGTAATAACTTCGCCTAGCAACCTTTAATTTCGGGTTCGATATCGACCTCGGCCATCTTCACATCAGACTACAATTATCACATATAGAAGTTTTATTCGCCCTTCAAAAAAAAAAATCAATTTAATGGAATTTGTTTATTTGTTTATTATATTTTATCTTTATGCTTCCTTTCTATTGAATGATACATTATATTTATTTAAGTAAATTTGTTATATATTACTGAAAATTTTAATTTTTTTTATTGTTATATCTTAGGCGCAAATATTTTTTTTATCTTCGGGGCAAATATTATCAACCATTATAACAGGTCATAACTTACTAAAACTATTAGAACTTTGTAAGCACGTGTTTACTTTGCAATTATGTATTTGCACGAATATCCTTCGTTTATATTATTTGCGTATTCGAAATTTTGATTCAAGAAGTTCTAACTGCATAAACTCGCTTTCAGAAGTAAATATCTTATGCTTGCTCTATTATAACATAAATTCTGTCTTTCACACTTCGTTTTGCACAAAATCTACGTAAAGTACTATTTTGTTACATGTCCCAATTTCATACAGAAGCTTTGTAAGTCGTGAAATATCGTGATTCTGTTACATATGATTACATCTCAGAATTTGGAATGAGCCCACCCAGAGGAGCAAATGCAAAATCGCTGCTTCCTTATGTGTACTTAAAATATGCATTTGGTTTTGCAATATTATACCTTCATACTTTTGTAGTCAGAGAGTTGAAATAGAAGAAATAACTCATGATTATTATTAATATTAACATAATGTATTAAAATAAGCTTAAGGTTTTACACCTGAAACATGAATATATTTGAGCGTCACATACTTGTTTTATTTGAATAGAACTGAATTGGAAAATGTCGTACAATATATTGGATTATAAATATAAAGTAATCCAAACCGATTTCAACTTGCACAAAAAAATATTTTGTATTAACGAATACAAAATTCAGTTTTTCTATTGTTTACAAAAGTTATACCATGAGCCGCGACTCTAATGAATTAATCTTCAGGGTGTCTCCTATATCAATACATTTATTAGAGTTAATTTCTTCATATTATTACAGAATAACTATTTATATGAATTTTTGTTAAATAATCTACTATCACAATCTAATTGATGGGCCGATTCTGCCGCACAACAGACCGATGTTATGGCAAGGCCATGCTACGCTCCAACTTGCATACATTATACTGTTGAATTATACTAAATACTGTCAAAATGTCATGTATTTGCTGTGCATTCAGGCGTTTTACACATAAATTGCAAAGTCACTTGTATGTTATGAAGCTGGGTCAGAAAGACCCTGTTATCTAAAATCGTTTTTTTGACATTTGTGCAGTTTTTAGGTTAGGTTTTCTATCTCACAGCCTGACTGCACAGCACCACATGGCTTTTGTCAATATTTAGAATGGAAAGTTCTTCATAACATAGCCGTGCTATAATATTGGTTTGTTGTGCGACAGAATCGGTCCATGAAAATGTATGGAAATGATCAAATTTGGAATAAAGAATGCATATTACAAACTTTTCAATTTGCACCAAAGAATATTTTTTACTCTTGAATACTTTTATATGAAGAATATGAGAAAAGTGGTGACAAAATTACTTACTTTGTAACGATTCTGCTATGAATATGCAATGCTAATATATTATTCTTGCGTATGTTATTTCTTACTTATGTGTCAATTAATAATAAACTTTATTTATTTATATAATTTCACAAAAAACTATTTATACGTATTGTTGTTGCTTTTAAAATACCTTAAATCTAAAATAAACGGAAGAAACATGACAAAAAAATGAAACAAGAAACACGGATGATAAGTGTAAAATTTTCAAAAATTAATTTTATTTATTTGTAAGATTTGTAAATATAACACAATTTCCATTAGTTTCTCAAATCAATTAGTCCGCATCAGTGTAATAATATTTGTCTATTCATAGTGTAATAGTATTTGTTAATTAGTCAATTTCTGACTAATTAACACCCGAGTCATAGTTCATATATTGGCTTAACTTTTATTTTTTCTGGTTTCTATATAAAAGTTTCCATCAAGTTTTGACTTACATATTCTGAATCGACTACCAGAGCTCGTACTAAATATATACACGTACCTCATTTCGCACCTTCATGGCGATAAGTAGGCGAACACGTCATACGGCGATGCAAAAATAATGTTACCGAATTATTTATACTTGAGTATTGCAAGCTTGTGAATTCTTGTTGAAAAATATACATACTGCTACATTAGGAGCAAGTTTTTTTCTATATCTATAAATGTAGCGCAAATCATGTATCAGTTCAAATAATTGATAATAGGTCTAATTTTAATTAATAATAATTAAGACGTTTGTTTGTTATAATCGGAGTTCTAACTAACCACATGCTGCTGTTCCCTGGGAAGATGAGTTTCCTAAGAAACGATGTGTTCAAGTTTTTTAACCACACATTTGTTTATATTGACCCCATATTTGTTATCGTAATCATCGAGTATGAATTTATAATTTATTAGCACAACTTGAAAATAAAACTAAGAAGAATAGTGTTAGGAAGCTACAATATTATTATATGAGAAAGATTGTCCGAAAGTAAATCTTTAACTTCGAAATTATTTCTAATCCAGTAAAACTTAACTAGCTTGTAAATATGCTAATGAAACATATGTCTTAAAAATCAGCTTTCTACAAAAATATTGTACAGGTTAATTGTTTATTGGAAAGCCTTTACTATGAGTGTGCCTAAAAAAATAAGTATAACACCTAGTGGTGTATGACATCGTGCCTTAGGGCAAATTGCTGGAACTTCCCGTACCGTTAAGAAATATTCGAAGAATATTGAATGTTTTCAAATATATTTTTTTAAGTGATGTTTCAATTGAATAAATGAGCTTTAGAACTTTAGCTAGAATTAAAATTAAAATTAAAATATGTGAAAATTAATACAGGAAGTTTAAATTATGTAATTATCATTTTCTAGTTTTTTTTATTTAATTTTAATATTTAATAGATAATTGGTATGAAAACCTTTTAAAATTAAATTTACATTAGTAACGATTAGAGCAGCAATTCAAATTTGAAATATAATTTGTATATATATATATATATATATATATATATATCACATGAATATTTATCCATCCATGTGAGGATAATCTGAATAACCACCCAAAGGTACTTAAAAACTCATCTTTAAGTCTTTAAGCATTATTAATACCGGTGCTTGCTTTTTCTGCGATCCTTCACCAAAATGCAATTACGATTCCATTTATGAGAAATAAACGTTATTGCTAATTTCTAATCAAATCCCTTGAACGACAACTCAAAGAAAACGTGCACATCAAACGCAAAATCCCCAGTTGTTTTTTTTCTTTTAAACCTCGTTAAATATTCACGTATATTTCATAAATACTCTCTTCATGAAACCAGGTCATAAATTCGCAAGGATGGTAAGGAATTAGATGTATGGTTTAAGGAGACAGTATAGATTTTATGTTATAAAATGAGTTTATAATTTTTCAATAACATAAAGGCATACATATTTTAGTGTATGTAGTAATTATATTGTTATCTCTTAACAAATTTTATTTAATTCATATGAGAATAAATAATGCAGCTTTCTCCAATTTTACTCAAAAAAATAAATAAATGAATAAAGATAAACTTTTCTTTCTAAACGAATAGTTTTATTGGCTTATTTAACTATTTTTTATTTATGTCATGAAAATCTTTTTTTTAATTTTTTTTATTTGTATTGACGTAATGTTTTTGATGTATCAGATATACAATTCACAATTAACAAAACAACCAATGTATAAAATACAAATGAAGGAATGCTAAAATAATTATATATGTGATTAAAAGCATCTATATATACTAGGTGTTAATCTTGGAGAAACACACTAAACAAATAAACAAGAAAAACTTACATTTCAAAGCAAAAATTATATTAATTATATATAATTTTAGGTTATGGAATTTAGAACGAATTTAGGGTTTCAAATGTAGGGTGTTACAGCAATTGAAGATAATCTAAAATGGAAATTTTCTCTTACCTATATGTTTCAAAGGTTTCTGAATATTTTCTCTTAACTTAGAAACAATGGATGCGTGTGTGTATGTTGTATGTATGTATATATGTACGGATACAAATTTTCGTCCACGATTTTGAAAGCACGAATCAATCGATTCTAATGATTCAAAAAACATTCGATTCTTATTGAAACATGTTTGTTAGTTTTTGGCAAAGGCAGGTCCAGTCGTTTCAAAAGCACGGATTGTGAAAAATGGTAATGAAGTTATTGAGAGAGTGGAGCGCCCGATTTGAATGATTCAAAAAACATTTCACTTTCGTGGACGGAATGAAAAATTGATCAAATTTTTGGGAAGGCAGGTTTTAGCGGTTTCAAAAATAATAATAAAACATAATCAAATAAATTAGAAGAAGAAGCACATTAAATTATCACATATTTTTGTAATCAAATTTCAGAGATTTCAGAGATTTTTTTTTTTAGCTCCGTATCTTCTAAACGGCTAAACCTGCCTTTGCCAAAAACTAATCACCACTTCTCCCCATCATTACGAATTAAATGTTTTCATTCAATTGAATCATTCAAATCGGATGCTCCTTTCTCTCAAACTCTCGATTTCTATTTTCTGCTCTCTTTGCCCCGTATCTCCGTAACAGCTGGACCTGCCTTTGCCAAAAACTAGTCAGGACATCTCTCTATCAATAGAAATCGAATGTTTTTTGAACCATTCTAAACGTGAACGAAAAAATGCGGACACAAAACACACACACATCCATTTCTTTTGAGGTATGCCAAAATATTCAGACACCTCCAAAACGTGAAGATATACAAAAAATTTTATTTTCGATTTTTGGCTCATTGCTATAACTACCCTACGGGAAGTTAAAAACTAGATTTTTGTCAAGTTTTTCAAAAAAAAAAAAAAAAATCTCAAATATTTTCAAAATGTTAAAGAATGGTAAGAATATACAAAATTAAAAATAGAAAAGGTAAGAAAAGAAAAATTTGAAATTATTCATTTTTTTCCAAATTTTCAAAAAAATTTAGAAATTTTAAATTGGAGTTCGGGAAGCTTCAGCAATTTGCCTTAAGCCCATGCCATGCACCACTAGTTAAAATAAATATTTCAATAAACAATATTTTCTAAAATTAATCCCAAACGCATCATCATCATCTATTACCCGATGCGTTTTAGTATCGAATGCATTTTCAAAATGACCATCTGGTCCCATATTTCATCTTCCCGCCTCGTCTTCCGTCGTGGGAGATATTATAATCGTGATGCAGCGTTTTCATCTAGGCTGCCAGCCATTCTATTCTATGCGGAGTTGTGTTCAAAATCATAGCAATATCGGACAGTGTTTCACCCTTGTCAAAGCCGCCGGATTACACCGCTGGATGTTGGCTAATGCACACAAGCCACTGATGCATGAAGCTTTCAGTCAAATTCATCAACTCGCTCTCAAACGCGCAAGCGAATACGTAACACTGGATTTACAGGATGAATGATAGATATATGGAGCGGACCATTTAATGGCTATTTTGATATATCGATTTATGGAGCTATCATATTTTGAGGATACAGGGCTTTGATATTGGTGGCGTCGTACGAGATCAATGTGTAAAGGTCACAAGAATGAGATAGTTGATTGTTTGAGTCCTAATAGTTTTTTTTTACTTAATGGTGGATATCTGTATCATAACGCAGTAACTGGAGCATGCACATCAAATGAAGCGCAAACATGTAGATAAAAAATTTGGTAGCAGTCTTGATATTTAAAAAAATAGCCGAAACGATATACATGAACATGTTATTAATTTCCAATAGTTTCAATATGGATTTAAGGATTACAGCTATAGGTATTTGTAAGTGAATCGTGCAGAAAATAATTCAAAAGGCACAATCCAAGATACTAAGGTCTGTCTTAAATTGTTCATGTCAATGATGGAAATACGGTATTATTGACCTCAATGAGAAGTCGACTAAAAAGAAGCATGAAATACTACAAGAAAATTAGAAATTATTTCAATCTTACCATAGAACTGAACTATACTACTGAATAGAAGGTTAAACATGAAATGACCATTTGCTATACCAACTGCTACATTGTTAAATCTAATGGCTATTACTTTACCAAAAATTCTATCAAAAAAAATTTGTTGCTAGAGAAACTCTTTCCATCATTAATTTTATACAACCTCAATCTTTTATACAGATTATATTAAATATAAAACTAAAGGATTTAAACAAATTTAAATTATTACTAAAGCTTGGCCTTGTACTTACATACAAGCAATATCTGGAAAAAAAGCTTTTTCACTTACTGTGCTTTAAAAATGTATACCTTATAAAATAATTTTAATTTATAATCCATACGAGATGAACAAAAATATTATTTTAGAACTTACTGAGATAAAAATTTCAACTATCTCGAAAAACCTTCAACTTAGTAGTATTTTTTTATTTATTTATTATAGACTATCAGAAATACAAATTTCTATGAGCCTATGTGATCCATTGAATTGTCATCTAGAGGTCTCCTTTATTAAGGAGATTTTCCTGTAAATAATAATCTGTGTTAATAAAAGAAATAGGCTTAAATTAAGTTAGTAAGTCTTCTGGCCATTTTATTTTGAGCCTTCTGGTTGGGGCATGTTTTTTGATTAATTGCATTCCTGGATTTGGATGTTGGTCTAATTTCATGTGCTATTGGTTGCTTCTGCTCTGAACTATTTCTTTTACGGACAGTATGTTTAAATCTGTGTGAATAGTGTCATTCGATACGTACCAAGGTGCATTAACTATTGTTCTTAGAATTTTATTTGTTATGTTCTTTAGATAATTTTTACGTTGGACGTACTTGCACATCCCCATAGTTGAATACCATAGGTCCATGTAGGTATATTACTGACTTATAGATTACTAATTTATTGTTGTATGACATTTTAGATTTTCTTCCTAATAGCCAGTAGAGTTCTCTAATTTTTTGCATGATTCACTTTCTCTTTTTAACTTGGTAAAATAAAATAAGGAACATATTAGAACTCAAACGATTATTAATAGAAAAAAAATACTAGGACAGGTGTTTAGATTTTGTTCAGGTTGCTTCTAAGAGCATTAAACTTTTTAATTACAGTATGTCGTTTCCAGAATGAACAAGAAATACTAAAACTATTCTCAAATATTCATGTAAAAAA
Organism: Ctenocephalides felis; assembly: GCF_003426905.1. Classification (NCBI taxonomy): domain Eukaryota; kingdom Metazoa; phylum Arthropoda; class Insecta; order Siphonaptera; family Pulicidae; genus Ctenocephalides; species Ctenocephalides felis. Next base: position 148,685,105 of record NW_020538040.1, read on the forward strand.
TTCTAGTTTTAAAAAAATAATTTTTCTCAAACTTGCTGTTTAATGGTTCAATTCTATTGGATTATACACAAATTTCATAATCGCAAACAAGCAATTTCGTGCACATGTCCTCGCTGTCTTCCTAGAGACATGAATTTTCCGACATTTTCCCAGTCGCTAGGAAAATGTAGCTAGTCACGAGAGTAATCACAGCAGACAGAATTGCACGTCACAATGCCGTGCCTCTTCATTTTAAGATAACGCGTCCTTGCATGCAGCACACCTCGCCATAGTAAGGCAGTTAATCGAAATTTGGAAAGAGTAATTTTGAATAAATTTCAAAAGACAAAAGTGGCGAGTACAAATTTATCAAATCTATGTTGATTTTTTTTTCATTATTATAACATTTCTATTATACAAGTGCTTCCCCGTGGCACTGCGATATGAGATTTGATCAACGCTAGGTTTAATGTTAGATATCCGCCTGGGACATCTTGTTATCAAGTAGTAGTGATATTAGTATTTACTTAAAAATATAGATCTAAAATATGTTTTCAAGTTAAAATAGCCCTTCCCCAGCATAACTGCATCAAACCAACTATACAGCATTAATATTATAAAAATTATAGTAATAAAAAGCCACGTAGTTCAAAAATATCAACATAACAGTTTATTCCACTTTTAAGTTCTGAAAAATGTTATGATAATTGTTATAATAGAGCAAAGATTCTAATATACATTAGTTATTTATGTTGGCATTTGATGTCGTTTTTAAAAAATATTGATCAACAATCAATATTTTTATTTAAGTAAATGGCTTTTTTGCACGTTTTACATGCATAGTTCTGGACAACTTCTAGATTTTAGATCAAATTATAAACTTTTGTCAACAATTTTTTCAAGGAATAACTTTCTCATTATAGTCTACAAAAAGGTGAAAATTTTAATCATAATATATAAAGAATTTTTCAGGACCAAAAACGTTTGTTATACGAGTAAAAGCATTATGGGGGATAAGAAAAATATGTTTCAAACTGTAGGATTCGGCGTAAAGTGGCGTATTAAACGAGAAATTTTATTAAGCATAATCATCTTAACAGGATTTTATTGTATGTTAAAAATATATATTTTACACTATAGTATCAATCTTACAAGTTCTTAACAAAAATCTTATCACAATTTGATAATTGGAATAATATTATATTTTATATACCGGTTTATTCTATATTTCTTTATTTTTAAGGTTACAAGTAACAAAGTTACAGTAATAGCAAAAAAAAAAATTAGAACGAAACTTTTTGCATATCTTAACGATTTAAGGTCGTCTAGCTATATTGGCATATTTTGGAAAAAAATGAAATGTGTGCATGCGGTTGTGTATATGTAGTATGTATATGTATGTATGTATGTATGTTTGAGTGCACCTTTTTGTCCACGATTTTGAGAGCATGGAAAAAGCATTCGATTTCTATTAATGGAGAGACTTGCTAATTAGTTTTTGTCAAAGGCCAGGCCAACCTTTTCAAAGATACGGTGCAAAAAGTGCAAAAAATGACGATTCAGTTTTTGAGAGAATGGAGCATTTGATTTGAATGATTCAAAAAACATTTCACTTCTATTAACGGAATTAAGAATCGATTGAATTTTTGGGTAGACAGATTCAGTGACAATCAAAATTTCAAAACCTATTAAAATAAGTTTTTTCAAAAATTTCAATTTTTTTTAGAGATTTAAAAAAATTCAAATTACGGTACGGTAAGTTGAAACAAGCTTCCTTGAGGCACGATGCCATGCTCAACTAATTATCAATCGGCTATATACAATTAACCCTTTCCACTCGCGAATTCCGAGATTTATATGCATTTTGTCGCCGCAGCGGCAGCATCCGAGTGGAAAGGGTTACTTATATGTTAGCATAATATAATGTAACATAATAATGTAAACCTATGTTACTTATGTTTACGTGTCTGCATACACATGCAAACATACATACGAGCACCTATACAAACACACGTACACAACCGTACATGCACCTACATGTAAACTCAAACAAACTAGTAACGCTAAAAAATTCTAATTTGTGTTTTTTTAAGCAATATTCAATGAATATATTTTGTTAGAAATTGAAAAAATGTATTTATATTCTATACATTCTCTATTACGATTTAGCGACTAGCTCTCCCACTAAGTATCTCTCACCCGGCTTTCCTAAATGAGCGTCGGCCGATTCATAGTCCGTAAGGGACTATTATAACATGCGATAGACACATCGTAAAAGGTCTTTAGGATGACTGGACGGTACACACGATGCTTCCTAAAGGCTTTCCTACTGAACTTGAACAAACAAACGGCTTATGACTATATGAAATATTGAACCTACAACATGCTACAAGATATTTCGCATTCGGCCATAATTTTGGACGAATATATCTCAATTAATAATGGACACGTGCGTACATTTTTTGGGAACAAATCGTATTTTTCTGTTTTTATTAATGGAACGTTTAACATTATTTTTTGGAGATATTACAAGAAAGATCACGCCTGATTTGTTTACTTTAATCATATATTTTGCACTAATGATAGAAAATTCATTAGTGTAGCTATTTTACTGATATTCAGCAGTAATATTTGTTTTAAAGTTTCGATCTAGATAAAGTTGCAGCCCTTAGGTTTTACTAACTGTATATATATACTACGTTTAGGATTTTTATTATAAATGTGTCGAATATTTTACTATTCATGATTCTAATAAAATTCATGAACTTTTGATAAAACTTATATACAAGCTTTAGTTTAGTTTCCTTTTTTCAAAGGAGGATCTTTCAAGCTCCACCTATTTCGATAATTTCAAATTGGTAGTTTAATAAATAGTTTTAATTCCAGGAAATTTGGAGTAATTGTGTCATTATTTTTGACTGTAGTTCTAGAAATGTTATTTACGGTTACGGATCTAAAGTTTAAATTAACAAGAAGAATACAAACTTACAATTACTAAAGAATTGTCCCAGTTTTATCAAAGCTTCAGGTTTTACTCAAAAGCTCATAATAATCAAACTACATGAAATATTTGGTTTTGATGATAGTTGCTATTAATACTATCACCTCGCTTCGGTTTGTTCTTGAATTCTGGGACACCCTGCTGAATTTGCTTTAAGTATTTAAGTTAGGCGAGAAGCTGAAAAATACTCTCTTAAAGACAGTAAAATGTAATAAAATAAGCTTGCAATACTTTTACTTTTAGTTCCATGGAACTTTTAACATCTTAAATTAAACAATATAATTTGAAGTTTGTAGAAAAATAAACAAAATAATAGAAAATGATCTCATTGATAAAATTCGAGTATGGAAATCAGAAATATTTATAGTTCTTTTTTTATTTGGTTAGCTCAGGCTCTTACTACATTAATCAGTAATTCTTTAATATATTTGTTAATGAAGTATTGAAAAATCTATTTTTGGTATTCGAAAACTTGAATTCTTTGTGTAAAGCTTGCGTTGAAGAAGGTAAAGGTTTGAAGGTAAAAGTTTTAAGTTCAAATGAACTTTAAGAGCTTCATTTAAGAACTCTATTACCTAAAGTTTTAGAACTCTACCTTTAATTGATTAACACGTTCAGGGACGTGAATACTATAGCATCCATTGTCATTGTGATGCAGAACCAGATGAATGCTATAGCATTCAAATTTTAAAGTAACTTATTTCACATTATTTAAACATACGTCTCTGTAATTATAATAACAGTCAAGGTAATGACTGACTGATTCTTTAGGTATTTTTGTATTATCATATATTTCCAGTAGTTACTAATAATAATTAGTATGTGATTCACTTGGACAAGATAATTGCATGAAATAGAAACGTGATACTTCACTTAGATGCCATAGCATTCATTTTATATGACGATTAAAATGAAATTTTGACTGCCCTTATAAATGGTGTTTAATCAAATTTTGGATATCACAACCAATTTGGAAATAAAATGACTATCAATTTTTGTACATTGCTGAAACTGCTACTGTCGAACATGTTAATAAATATAATGATATGACAGACAAAATATATATAAACAGGAAAAACATAGATTTTAACTTTAGAAATCTAAATATTACAAGTTGTTCAATTTTTTAAATCACAAAATGAATTCATTAGCACGTATGAAGAAGTATGTATGGACAAAATGACTCAGTGGCCTTATTTAAAAATTGGCTAGTTTTAGTAACGTTTCGGCGACATAATCACAACCCGGTCAGATGTTGAGCGTCATTGTCACAATCTTGTCGAAGTAATTAGTTCAAACGTGTATCGCGTCTTCAAAAGTTTATTTTGATGGTGGTTGTTTTTTTCATGTTTTTTTGGAGATTTATTTATTGATGTTCGTAATTATTTTTATTAAAATCTTTGAACTTATGCCAGTACTAGTAACTTCGACCAATTTTATTACAATTATCAGATGGAATTTCATTTATTCATCATTGTTCAATTTCAGACAAATTGACATAATTATACAATGGACAAAATGACATAGAACTTTTATGTGAGCATTGCAGAACCAGAAAAAAAAATTAAAACTAATTGTTTTAAATATTTGCTAAAAAACAGACCAAAAGATCTAAGTGTAAAAGGAAGAGTCTTGCATATCCTGCAAAATTCTTTTCATTCTGAGCCCAGCGAAGATTTGTTAAGATGTATAACTTATATCCTTTGGGTTCATGCTTCATGTGCTAATATCCGAAAGAGGATGAAACGATTTATTTGTGAACTATTTTCTCAAAAATTGGCAACTTAGTATGTCCTTAGCCTATATGTCATAGGTTGCATTTTTCCGTAATAAATATGTTATTAGGGTTCCTACTTAATTAAAATAGTATTTTACTAGTAGTCAATGAACCAAAGATGAGTAAACACGATTGAAACTGGTTATAATATCATTAAATAAATTATATATCATTAAAAATGTCACCATGTCATTTTGTTTGTATTTCCGCTATGTCATATCAATATCAGTTTTATTTTTTGTCGATTGTTCATAACCGTCTTTATTTTTTTCTAAGTCCAGCATTGTCCTTTACCCCAAAATCAATTCCGCTGTCCTCGTAACTCTCGCGCGCCGTGGAAGTAATTTAAAATTTTCGAAAATCGAATTCTTGTCTATAATTGATTCGTCGATGTTGCGACTAAGTTGAAGCCTTGATGAAATTCTTACAAGTTATCGATTTGACCTTTAATCTACGACAGAGGATGCTAGGCTCGCAACATGACAATGAATTTCTCGAACCAGCTACCCTCTGTCTACGTCATGTAACGGCTACACCCTCAATGGCGTGCACCCATATATTATGTATTACCTGAATTGCCTTTTATAATGACACAAAAGAAACATGTAATAATAAAGGACCACGTTCTAGAAAAATGATAGTGCTCGTTTTAATCAATTTGTGTTACCGGGTTAATTCATATTCTATAGGAGGAAAAAGGTGAAGGACAGAATATGTCATTCACAGCTTTCGATAATTTGATAAGAATTTTTATTTATTTAATTTTTAGCATGTGAAACACTATTTGAAATTACCAAAATTGCAATTTAAATAAATGACAAAGTGGTGGTGCATGGCATCGTGCCTTGAGGCAAATTGCCGGAACTTCCCGTAGCGAAAATTAAAGTTTAAGAAAAAAAATTAGATTTTTGAGATTTTAGAAAAATTACATTTCTTATATTTCGAATTTTTTTGAAAGTCTAGAACTTTTTTGAAAGCAATTGCGCTGCGTAACTGTTTTAGAGACACAATTTTGGAGCGCGTAGGCGCTGTATCGTAGTCTAACGGATAAACATTGATAGGGAACCCATAGAAATGTAAACAAAATTTGTTCTTATTACTAACATTGAAACGTCTATGGCCTTTAGATTTCCTTAGGAATCCTTATGTATCTCTGTTTGCTGAATAAAACGGAGTTAAAATAATACTAAAATTATATGTTATAAAATTATTTTTTTTTATGTTTAATGATCATTTTTAACCGCCAAATGGCGTTTTTTTTACTTTCTTTACTCGATCTTCAAAACCGCTAGACCTGTCTACCTAAAATTTAATCAGTTGTTTATTTTGTCAATACAATTAAAATGAATTTTGAATTGTTCAAATCGGACTTTCAGCTTCCTCTAAAACTGAATTACCAATTTTGGGCACTTTTTGCCTCAGCAATGCGCAACTAACCAGCACGTCTTCTTATCAATATGAATCGAATGTTTTTTGAATCATTTAAATCGGTTGAACCGTGTTTTCGAAATCGTCGATGAGAATTTGTATCCAAACACATACAGCAATTTTTTTAAGGAATGCCAAAATGTTCATAAACTTTTGAAACGTAAAGATATATAAAGTTTTTCATTTTCGATTTTTTGCGATTACTATAACTTACTTTACGGGAAGTTGAAAAATATAATTCCCATAAAATTATTTTTTCAATACCAAATTTTTAGGTTATTGTCGTAAATTAAACATCTTTTGCAATAATATCGCTATTAATTAATTAATACTAAATTTAATACTAAAAATAAATAATTTAATACTAAATTAATATAAAATATTAAAAAATACTGTTTAAAATATGCAAAATTTAAGAGTTGCTTGCAGAATATTTATTTATATCATTTATTGAACTAATATTATTTTAATTTGACAAATAATAAGACAAACTATATGATTTGATTTTGTTGATATGTTAATTTTATTTCAAAGTTTTGTGCTTATTGTTTTATTACAAAACAATGTTATTTTTTGTGTTTGTCGCAGATTGAGTTGATTCATTTTCTTTATTTTTTAGCACCATGTTAAATATAATGATGAAAATTTATTATTGTATGTTCTAATTCAAGCTTTTGCTATAAATCCGTTCGTATTTTTTATTTCTTTAAAATATATTACTATTTTACTTCAAAATAATACATTTTAATTGTAGTTGAAATTGATTTAATATTGAAACAAGGGAGCATTTTTCTCAATAATATATTATATATCACGATATTAAGAACATATTATTGCTACTATGAAAATCAATACTTTAATAACTACTTGCTCATCCTTGATTTTAATCTCGAGTCTAATTTTGCTTAGTCTGTAAAATTCTCACCAAAATGATTTAAACCTTTTTGTGGAAACACCAATCTGAATTGTATATACTATGTTATTAAATGCACTCTACTGTTACTATTAAAAAATCAATACACTTCCTTAATTTTAATCTTGTGTCTTAATATTACTTTGTCTGTAAAATTAAGGTGACCATATGCTTCGGTTTGACCGGGACAATCCCAGATTTTCACATTGTGTCCCGGGTTTTTTTAAAAGCAATATTTGTCTCGGATTTGGACTTTTTTCTCGGATTGTCCCGGGTTTTCTAAAAGTATAGGTGACATTGAATTTTCGCTCTTACTTAATAATAAAATTGCAACTACCTATCAAATATCTGAAAATGTTATGTACAACTAGTATGCTTATATGAAAAAGGCGGATTAAAGTAGCCTTCACATTCATAATTTTGAACTTTTATTTTAAACTTTTCTAATATTAACAAAAGTTTTGAAAATTACTTTCTGAATGCCTGGAATACCTAAGTGCTAAATATTTTTAAATAATTATGGAGAAAATTGAACAAAATTTTATAATAAGTTTGAAATTTGAAGAAATATATAGATCCAAAATTATATGTATAAAATACATATAATCAAATAATAAAGTTCTTAGTCAGTAATTCTGATTTTACATAGTTATTCATGCATTAAATAGTATTTATTTTAAAATCATATTAAATTTTTCGGTATTTACCCCTCCCCCCTTTACGTGCCGGATTAGCATAACTAAAAATTACTGTTCCGGTTTTGACTTAAAAAAATATGGTCACTTTAGTTAAATACATTATGCTCATCAAAATTATCTTACTCATAAAGAAAGAAGTCTTCTATATGGAGCTATCAATCAATTCCTTCTTAATTATATGTACAACGATATTAACTACTATAGAATATAGAGAATAATGATAATAATGATGTACTATTGCATAGTAGATTTTATGTTATATATCTCTACTATAAAAATCAATACTTTAATAACTTGCTCATCCTTAATTTTAATCTCGTGTCCTAATATCGCTTAGTCCGTAAAATACGTAATACTTATCAAAATTATCCTGATCATAAATTAAAAGAAGCCCCTTGATGGCTTTGCCCTCAGCAGTTGATCGCAGCATCCGACCGGAATGTTAATATTCTCGGTTGCCTTGATGACTCTAGTTCATCCAGCCCCACTGATCACCATATATGCATATCAGTTGCACCCCCCATTCGAGGAGCCCTATAACGGTGTGTAACTGTTTGTGTGCGCATATTAATGATACATTGTTAAGGTTCCTCCGAATTTCGGGAATATTTGTCATTAAAGCAATAGGCATCGAACCGAATTTGGAATTGTTTGCAATTGAGTTAACATATTATTCAACTCTACAGTCCTTGCCGAGATAATTCACTTTGGTATTAGTTTTACTTGCTCTTAGGATATCAAAAATTTTATATTACATGTAATTGATAAAATTGAAATATTGCCTGCTTAATATTAGAATATGCGACCGACTTGACCATGAGAAAACTACTTGCAACAATAATGGAGATTAGGTGTAATTGGCATTTTATCTTGCATAAACTAATTGATATGCATATGTGTTGCTTGTGGAAGCTCATAAATTTCAAAGTACATGAGTTTTAGAGGTTTCTGAACTTTTTGACATACCTCAGAAAAAATAGATGTGTGTGTATGTATGTATGTGTGGATACAATTTTCCGAGAGTATTGCTCAACCCATTTGAATAATTGTGAAAGCAATAGATTACTATTGATAGGGAAATGTGCTGAATCGTTTTTGGAAAAGGTCGGTCCAGCCATTTCCGAGATACGAAGCAAAGTGTGCAGAAAACGGAAACTCGATTTTTGGGAGAACTTTGCATCTGATTAGAGTGATTCAAAAACATTCAATTCGTAATGATAGGGAGTAGTGGTGTTTAGTTTTTGTCAAAGGCAGATCTAGGCATTTTGAAGCTACAGAGCAAATGTGCAAAAAAGGCAGTTTATGAGAGAACTAAGAAATTGATTTGAATAATTCCAAAAACTTTCTTTTCTGTTTATGAAACAATTGCTTTTGAAGAAAAAATAATAATTACTTAAAAAAAAATATTTTCTTTTTTTTTTGAATAGCAAAAACTATTCGGATCTTAATTTTATTTCTGGCAAAAGTTGTAAAGCTCACATACATACTTTAAATAAATAATTTTAACCTTGCAATTCAATTTATATAATTCTTATAAATATTAGACAATGTCACAGTATTTATAATAATCTATATGAAAACATTTGAAAATATATTTCTTGAAAAATTTGTTACGGTACGGGAAGTTCTAGCAATTTGCCTTAAGGGATATACTAGCTGACCCGGCGAACGTTGTACAATGTGAGGTATTTCTACAGAATTTCTAGAGAAGCCAAAAAAATACTAATTTATTATAAGTGTATAAGGATTTGGCGTGTGAGTGGTACAGACAATTGGGTGATATAAAAACAATAGCACTCCGAACTATACTTTTTCAAATATGCGTGTGAATAATCGGCATAATAAATAAAAAATCAATATATTAAGTATTTTCGAGTTTCCGTAGGACCTTATAATGCTAGAAACTATTCTAGTTTAAGAAATTTATTTTTTATAACTAATAAATGTTATACATTATTGAACAATAAAAAAATATATGGTACACGGTGTATATCTTAAATATAAATGTTTGAAATCTGTTCTGCGGTTTCTGAGATAAAATTTTTTCAATGACAAAGTACACGATTTTTTTGTGACTAATTTTAGTATGAAATGATTTAGGTTTACTTGAAATGTAGAAGAAATATAAAATTAACGGAACAGATTTTCTTGTGGAAACATAAACTTCTCATTTAGGAAGTTTGATATTGTGTTTGGCATAGTATATATATCACATACTATTATTAGTTCTTACAGATAAATCAATATATGACAGACATAAAACTTAACTCGCAGTAACAGATAACTAAAAGCCTACTTTTACAAGTTTATATCCTGCTATATATATATATATATATATATATATTATATATATATATTTGATTTAGTAGGAAAGTTACTTGCTCCGGATAAAATCCTTACTATGTCAAATTAATATCAGATAAATCAAATGAAACTCGTTAAATAGAGATATCATATTGTTGCGCAAAAAATCAATAACATCTATCATAAGAAAAAGATATTTTATTCACGTTCCTCACTTTCGATAATTTCTTAAGCCCACCAAAGACTTAAAAAAAACGATTCAACCTACTTGTTAAATTTTAATTTAATAAATGTTTAGTATTGCGCGCAAATATTTTCTACAATTTTATTTTTAGTACGCAATATAGTTCAATTTTCAGCACTTTATTTACTATTATACTATTCCTAATATATTTTTTTGTGTTCATAATAAAATTTAAGCATCGATGTCATTTTGTTCACGAATATTTCTTCAATCAATATAAAAAAGAGTATACAACTGGGTGAAATCTATTTTGGTTTTAATTTCATCAACTTTATCTAACTTTATTATTAAATTTTAAATGTTTTTACTATGAGAAAATATAGATTTTATTAGTATCTTGAGAAATGAAGAAATCAGTTATATTAACTATGATTATAATATGGTTCACCTACAAAATAGATATAAAAATTAGAAAAAAATAAATACGATGGATATTCAGAAATATAGAGTAGTCACATAATATTTTGCCTTTGTAATCAGTTATTTTGTTTTCCCATACATATGACCCTGTGCTTTTCCAATTAGTCATTTCATTTTAATGTCAAAAACAAAACTGATATCTTTTCTATGTCTTTGACAGAACTCATTATTTTTTCATATTTTATGTTTTTTTTTCTTTTCATATTACATGTGTGGACAATGGAAAGATATAAGCTCTAACTAAATGCAAACAAAATGAAAACTTGCAGCATTGAAATGTTCACATCAATCGTATTATCAAGTGCGCATCTATGTGCCTAAAAAAGCCTCACAGAAAATTCATTTTGTAATAAAAAAAATATTAATGTAAAAATAAAAACTGAATCATAAAATAGTAGTAGTTGAGAGTATTTCTGGTTTTTAGAAAGCACCAGCAATTATAATCACATTACGCAATTATCAGATAATTTTGTAAAAACACAAATAGTAATAAAGTAATTGTTACTTCAAGATTAAATCCAATTCATATAATCATATATATATATATATATATATATATATATATTAGGGTGGTCCGTAAAATGGTCATTTTCGAATTTCTTTTCCCAGGGGCTCAAATGGTTCCAAATTGATGGAAAACAATTCTCTGAAAGTTTTAGCTTTTGATATTAACGTTTAGATAGAGCGCAATTCAATCAAACTTCGTATGGAAAGAGCATGGAAAAAAATTTGAAAATTAAAAAAAAAATGTTTTAGGTATAACTTAGCGACAAATGAATGAGTTCATTCATTCATTTGTTCGCTAAATTACATCTAAAAAACATTTTTAAAATTTTTGAAAATTTTTCCATGCTATTTCCATACAAAACTTTGATTAATATTAAGAGCAAAAACTTTCAGAGAATTATTTTTTATCAATTTGGAACCATTTGAGCCCCTGGGAGCAAGGAAATTCGAAAATTACCATTTTAAAGACCACCCTATATATATATATATATATATATATATATATATATATATGTATTATTGATATATTGCAGTTTATGTCTGTTTGTACGAAATTGCATAATTTGCTCAACAGCCGCAGGATATATTAATCTGCACATCGATAATAGTAATTTATGTGTCTCCATTATTCGAATTGACAATTCAATTGAGCAGTTGCTTCACGTAATTGTAATTTTAACATAACATGTGTGTTTTCAAAAAGTATTCCAATAATCGAATTAGTGCTTTTGTCGAATAAAATGGAAAGCTAATGGCTAATTCCATTCCGATCAATATCTACTAATTACTTATGATTTGAATAATTAATGGACACTGAACTTTACGTGATTCTTCGGCTTGGTCTAAAATATTCGCAAATTTCTTGTATCGGTGAATCATATTGGAAATTTATTGTATCGGTGAATTATATTGGAAACTTATTTTATTTTTTATATATTTTTATATTTTTATTCATTAACTTTACATGTTACTTACTTATAATTAACATTGCAGTAAGGTCCGTTTCATTAAATTAGCATCTAATTATCAGGTAGAGTCAATTGGTCAATTTTTGTAAAATATATTTCTATTTTGTCATAAAGTGGTGAAATTAATATTTGCAGGGCTTGTTTTTATTAACCTAAACCTTTATGAGCCGCGTAACTTTTAGGTCACATTCCAAATTTTGCGATATTTTACCAAATAATAATGCAGTTTTTTGTTAGATAATAATGCATAAATCTTAAATCTATAACGCTGTTAAGACAATCGATATCAATATTTAGGATGTTTGCTAGGCTTTTCAACCTAAAATAACATTTTTATACACATACGTGAGAACATTAAAGGCCGCTGTGACTTGAAAGTTACATAATTCATTACTACCAAAAATAATATTTAAACAGATTTTTTTTAATTGCACATATATATATATATATATATATATGTTTATAACTAACTTCCTGTTGGCTAAGTTATGGCAATCACAAAAAAATCTAAAATAAAAATTTTGATATATTTTCTTTCTCTGCATTCGCGCGTTTGTATGATATGTGGAACTATTTTCCATCTACTCAAAAATGTACAAATAAAGTTAAAATACAAAAAATAAACATTTTTTTCAAAAAAGTAATTTTATTTTAAAATTTTCAAATTTTTCAAAAATCTAATTTTTTCAAAGTTTTCAAAAATTGTAAATCTTTTAGAAATTTAAATTACAGCCATGCACCTCAAGTCACCGGTTTTTTGTTCTCCTAATTTTTTTGGATGTAAAACAAAAATTTGTTACATAGATGGTTAATTTGTTAAGTATCATTAATAAAGTGAAAATTAACCAATTCTTATGATACTAATTATTTATAAAATTTTGTCAACGTTTTCCACGACTCTATCAATATTTGTAGTGAGGTCAAGTTATCAAAAATCATTCAATCATTGATTGGATACAAGTTTTTTGGTCTCTTTGGCGTTGGAATGAATAAAAGTTTTTTGGTCCCTCACAACAGTTTTTTTTCAGTTTTACCTTTAATTGGAAGTGATTCGTTGATGCGTGATATAATGTTTATATTGCATGTTATATTGTGAGATTGAATTTTACGGTTTATTAAAATTGCATGAAAAGCTTACAAAAGTGTACAGATAATTAAATAATTGCTTACAAAAAACCATACATAATCGAGATTCTAATGTGCGTTTGTGGAATCAAAAAAATGTCTTACATTTCAATCAAGATATAGAAGCGAATATGGAATCGGACAGTAAACCATCAGAAATCCCAAAACTACGAAAGACCGTTATTGGATCCAGCAAATACAGCAAGATACCTCGCGAAGAAGGTCGGACCAATATGTTTACATCGGAAAAGGTCTCGCTGCGTTCAACTTCATCAGTTTCTGACTCAAGACAGGAAGTAATATCATCTAGTAATAATGCATCTACAAGCCTCACTCAACCACATTCTGATGTCAAGAAACCTCCTAATTCATGGCAAGTAGTCAATTTCAAAAAAAGAAAAACTTCATTTGAACCATTAGGAATAGATGTCAAAATTCAAAACAAATTTTCGGCCCTTTCAACAATAGACACAGCTAATGATGACAACTTAGTTAAACCGGCCCCAGTCAGTAAGCCCCCTCCAATATTTATTTACGGAGTTGACGATATTAATGATATGTCTAGTCAATTAAATGAAATAATTCCGCATGATCAATATTTCCTGAGAAGTTTAGCTAACAATACATTTAAAATTCTATGTAATTCTGTCGACCATTTTCGAACTTTATCCAGACATCTAAAAGAAACTAATGCCGTATATCATACATATCAATTAAAAGAAGAGAAGGCTTATAGGGTTGTTCTTAGAAATGTACACTTTTCGACAAGCACAGATGCAATTAAATTAGAACTATTAAAACAGGGTCATGTCGTACGTAATATCCTAAATATTAGACATAGAATAACAAAAGAACCTCTTAATATGTTTTTTGTTGATCTGGAACCAAATAGAAATAACAAAAATATTTATAACATTTATAAATTATTCAACTGCATAATACGCGTCGAACCACCGAGAAAGTCCAACAACATTATACAATGCACTCGCTGTCAACTCTTTAATCACACCAAAAAATACTGCAATAGACCATTTGCTTGCCTAAAATGCGGTGACAATCATAATACTAAAGCTTGTACCAAAGATCCGAATGCTCCGGCATGTTGTTATTTTTGCGACGGTGCTCATCCAGCTAATTATCGCGGTTGCTCATACTTCCAAAAAATTAAAGAACAAAGAAACAAAACTCCAGTAAATCAATCAGTCATAAATCCAAATCCAAATAACCAAAATTTTAATAATTCTAATAATTCTAATTCTAATAATAAAATAAACAACATTTCTCCGGCCTTAAATCCAACAATTCAAAATTCATCCTATGCAGACATTGCAAAAAACAATTACTCTGCTTCTAATCATTCACCTTCAAATCCCGATTCTGATTCTCTAGCAACACTTATTTTAGAATTTAAAAATATCTTCAATCAGCTTTTGCAACAGAACACCATAATAATAAATATGTTATCCACGTTAGTCAACAACAAAAGCAATGGCAAAAATAATTAAAATTGCTGAATGGAATGCCAACGGTTTAATACCTCACAAAAATGAAGTAGAATGTTTTTTAAAGTTAAACTTAATAGATATCTTATTAATCTCAGAAACTCACTTCACTGAAAAAAACTACTTTAAAATTTATAACTACACTACTTATAATTCAAATCACCCAAGTGGCAGGGCTCGCGGCGGTTCGGCTATATTAATCAAAAATAATATAAAGCATTTTGTTCTACCAAATATTTCTGATGATTTTCTACAAGCAACTCAAATTTCTGTTGAAACAAATTTATATAATTTTTGTGTTTCTGCTGTTTATTGTCCACCAAGATTCAAAATTTCTTGTGCTCAGTTTTCTTCATTTTTCTCTCAATTAGGTAATAAATTTATCATTGGTGGTGACTTTAATTGTAAACATATTGCCTGGGGTTCTAGACTGACTACAGCCAAAGGAAAGATTCTTCATGCAGCCATAGGGCAAAATAACCTCTCCTTTATTTCAACTTGCAGTCCAACTTATTGGCCTTCTGACCCTACTAAAGTTCCAGACCTTTTAGATTTTTTTATTGTGAAAGGTATTGATCTTTCAAATCTCAATGTTGAATCTAGTTACGATCTCTCTTCAGATCATTCTCCAATACTTGTGACGTTTAGCACATTTCCTACTCCAGTTATCAACAATCATATTCTACACAACAATCTTTCTAACTGGATTCAATTCAAATCCATACTTGATTCAAAATTATTTCCAAAATCTAGGCCTACAAGCGTTATTGATATAGAAAATAATATAGATTATTTTTCTGAGATTGTACGTGAAACAACCAAGCAGATCACCCCGAACATTATTCCAAGAAATGATAATCTAATAATTCCGCAAGAGATTAAGAAGCTAATTGCACAGAAACGAAGAGCAAGACGTACCTGGCAACATTCTCATCTACCAACGGATAAGACATCGCTCAATCATCTCAATAACACGTTGAGGAAAAAAATGAAAGAATGGAAGAATTGTACATTCAGGTCGTATATATTGCAGCTAAATAGATACGATAATTCCATATGGAAACCAATCAGAAACAAAAGTAAACCCCTACAACAAAACCCTCCTCTGAAAATAACCAACCAAAACGGATTCATTTGGGCAAAAAGCAACGAAGAAAAAGCGGAGGCATTTGCTGATCATCTAAGTAGCATTTTTAGCGCTCGAAATATTTCCCAGAATAATTTAATTAACAATTTCGTAAATCAACCCATACATTCTACACCGTTGGGACATTTTTCACCAAATGACGTCTTATGTGAAATAAAAAGGATAAAAAATAGATCTTCGCCGGGTATGGATAAAATTACTCCAAAGATGTTAAAAGAATTGCCTACGAAAGGTATTTTATATATAACAAATATTTTCAACGCCATACTTCAATACAATTATTGGCCCACAGCGTGGAAGACTGCAGAAATTATCATGATCGCTAAACCAAACAAAAACCATCACACTGCTAGTTCATACCGTCCTATCAGTCTTTTATCGATATTATCAAAAATTTTAGAGAGACTTTTGTTGCAGAGATTGTCAGAAGATCATCCGAATGATAGTTGGATTCCTCACCATCAGTTTGGCTTCAGAAAAAATCACTCTACAATTCAACAATGCAACAGAACGGTGTCTCGTATTCTTGAAGCCATGAATAGAAAGGAACACAGCGTAGCCGTATTCTTAGATGTTAGTCAGGCTTTTGATAAGGTTTGGCACTCAGGACTCCTATATAAAATCAAAACAACTTTTCCAAACTACTTCAATATCTTAAGCTCATATTTGCTTAATAGAAAATTTAGAATCAAAATTAAAGATGTGACTTCGAGCATCAGAAATATAGAATGCGGGGTACCACAGGGCAGTGTGCTAAGCCCTGTACTTTATCTTCTTTTCACAAACGATATGCCCTCAGATGATCTTCTAACCATATGCACTTACGCCGATGACATAGCAATTATTTCATGCAATTCCGATATTAGAACAGCAACTTGTCAGTTACAAAATTATTTATCTAGTCTCGAAAAATGGTTTTTAGATTGGAATATCAAAATCAATATCGAAAAATCTCAGCACATAATTGTTTCTCTAAAACATCACAACAGCCCACCTATCATCATGAACAATTCAATAATTCCACTATGCAATTCTGTTAAATATTTAGGCATGCACATTGATTCGAAATTGACATGGAGAACGCACATTAAATATAAAAAGAAACAAATCCAACTGAAAATGAAAGATTTTTACTGGCTTTTTGGGAGGAAATCTGAAATCTCTCTCGATAACAAGGTACTTTTGTATAAAACTATCATAGTGCCCATTTGGACTTATGGAATCGAACTATGGGGTTGCTCATGCAAATCTAACATAAACATCATTCAAAGGTGCCAGAATAAAATTCTGCGTATCCTTACTAATGCGCCTTGGTATATTTCGAATTTTTGCCTACATAAGGATTTGAAAATCTCAACTGTCAACGAAATGATCAAGATTAGAAGTTCATCTTTCAACAACAAATTAATCCAGCATACAAATCCTACAATTCAAGCGATTCAGAGACCGATAAGAAGATTGAGCAAGAAATGGCCTTCCGATCTACCAAACACCTAGCCCAATGTCTGCACGCGCCCTGACGTAGTACGCGGCATACATCATCACGTCATCGTTCATTTATGTTATTATTTTTGTATTACTGTTTTAATTTAATTTTTATTTTAACTTTTTTCATTTTATATTCAATGTATTGCATTTTTTGTTTTTTTTGTATTTTTTTTTTTTGCTCATATCAATTTTGTAAATAAGACATTAAAGTCTTGATTAACAAAAATAAATTGTAACAAAAAAAAAAAAAAAAAAATGTTATATTGTATGTATATATATATAATAGATAGATATATGTATATCTATATACACAAACCAATTAACTACCATTTAATATATATATATATATATATATATATATATATTATATTAAATTTCATTGTATATATAAAACCATACTGAAAAATTCTCTAAACTATTAGTTTGCTACAGAATTATGTATTATAAATTAGGTTTTATTCAATTGATGCTTTTATAATGTTTTATGTTGATCTAAAGTGTTGAACACGAAGTATTAATTAATTATATTAATTAAATTTAACACCTAAAGTGAAATGTTGGCCATACATACAAGTTCACTGTCCTCAGCACGAGTTTGCCATATAAAAATCGAAAGTCATTAAGTTATAAATTACAGCGACGTAACCAACGAGTAATCGATAAAATTATAATTATTCACATTTTATCGATTTTTCAAACTATTATATACTGATGAAACTAAGTACGAGTATATCTCTAGAAATTTAGTTATTTCTATGGTGCTATAATTTTATGGCAAATGTTAAAGAAAACTGAGTGGAAGTGGCGTTTTGCTTTGAGACAATCGACTTAATCGACTTAATTTAAGAAAATGAGATTTAGTTTTGGAAATTCAAATTGTCACGAAATTTTTTCATAGTTCTTTAATATTTTAGGGTGTTTGTTGAGACCATAAATCACTATACAAAGATTCATTAAAATTATAAAAAATAACAATTAATTGCTAAGACTGCTCGACCGAAACTAATCAACACGATTCCCAACTGATATCTTTCGAATGGATTTTAAATTTTCAAATTCGATTTCCGAATTTAGATATAAACTTTGACTAAAACCGTTGCATTTATATAATTCTAAAGAAACGGCTTGGCCGATTTTGTCGCAAAAATTATCAACATGAGTTCATAACAAATTTCATATAATTATTTGAAATTCTGAAGTAGGAAATCAGTTGATGTTTTTTTCAATTATGTTGTTCAATTATGTCAAATCGTCCATTCAGAATGACTTCAAGCGTTAAAAAAACGTCCGTTTTCCCAGCCGTTTCGAAGATACGGGGCGAAAAGTGCCAAAAACAATGATTCAGTTTTTGAGAGAACGATTTGAATGATTTAAAAAAACTTTTTACTTGTATTGACAAAATGAAGAATTGATTAAATTTTTGGTAAGACAAGTCTAGCGGTTTCGGAGATACAGAGAAAAAAAAATATATTTGGCGGTCAAAAATTATCATTAGACATATGCACATTAAATTATCAGATATTTGATAAAATTTTTAAAAATGAGTACTAATTTTGTTACAATTTTGTTGGGCTCCGTACTATGATAGTTAATTTTTAAAGTTTACTTACACTGTTTCAATATCAAAATTTTCAGAAAAAAATTTTTTCAAAATTTTCAAAATATACAAAGTTTTATACTTCAAATATAAATTTTAAATTTACAATTCAGTTTGAAAATGTTTATACTTCAAATGCGTTAATCTAAACGTAAGAAAAATATCCTCAGATAGATTTATTCGGCACCTCTCGCTAATGTAAACTTTATTTATTTTTGAGCGATAAGATCGTCACTGTAAGAACGATAAGATATATAGTGATTGATTATGATTATCTATTTGAAAATATTAAATCAATTGATATTAATCATTGATAAATATTTATTGATTACTGATTTTTTTCCTCGAATATTTAATTCTGGTACGGGTTCGTAATTTCCAGCAATGTGCTTTAAGGCACGATGCCTTGCACCACTAATTTTTTTAAATAATATGATTATTCTAGAGTAGCCATGTATTAGTTTTCTTTATAAATTAATCCTCTTATTAGACGAGGTTGAAAATGGTTGAAATTGTATCATGTTTCTCCACAAATTAGCGTCTGAACAGATGACAGTCGCGCGAAATACACTAATTCGCACCATTGAATATGTATGATGAGTTCCAGGTCGTAATTCGTATATAGTGTCAATCGCCTATCGCTGTGTCAACGCCGCCACCAGCACGCGTACAAAGCTCAGCTTTGTGCTTTTGATGCGCGTTCAAAGCTCCCATAGCCACTAGTGGGGAAAATAGTGTGTTCGACATTCAAAGATAGACTTGTGGTGTATGGCATTGTTTCTTAAGGCAAATTGCTGGAATTTTCTGTACCAAAAATTAATTTTTTTTAAAAAGGATTGAAAATTTATTTTAAACTTTGAAATACTTGATCCTTGAGAATTTTGTAAAAAATAGACTTTTCAAAAAAATGATTTTTTTGAAAAAAAAAATTACTGATAAAATGACTTTTTTTTAAAAAAAAAGGACGTTTTTTCATATTTTCATATTTGAAATATTTCCAAAATGTTGAACTTTTTTCAGCACCGCACTGCTTTAGCTGCATAGAGACGAAATATGGAAGCGCATAAGCGCCGCGTCGCTGTTAAACAGACAAACAATGCTGCGGGACCCAAAGAAATGTAATGATCATTTTTTACCACCAAATGGCATTTTTTACTCCATCTCCGAAACCGCTGAACCTGCCTTTTCAAAATTTAATCGGTTCTTCATTTTGTCAATACATGTAAAATGTTTTTTGAATTATTAAAATCGAACGCTTTGCTCTCTTAAAAACTGAGTTAGAGATTTTGGCACTTTTTGCTCCGTATCTTCGAAACGGCTGCACCTGCCTTGTCCAAAAACTGATCAAACGTCTCCTTATCAATAGGAATCGAATGTTTTCTGAATCATTCAAATCTGTGGAACCGTGTTCCTAAAATCGTCGACAAAAATTTGTATCCGAACACACACACACACATACATTATTTTTTTATAGGTATACCAAAATGTTCAGAAACCTCTGAAACGTATAGATATATAAACATTTGTTTTTTTCGATTTTTTTGCGATTACTGTAACTTACAGGAAGTTAAAAATCGAAGTTTAGGTAACCTTCGATAAATAGTGACAAGAAAATTTTAAATAGAAATCAACCTAAATAGTGTATTGTTCAAGTTAATACTTGTACAAAGGAACGATTGCGATACCAATATAATCGTTCATCAGTTACCTTATAGTTCGAAATTCGATATATAGTATTCTATTTTCCATCCCTATTTTTCACAATACGGTTGTCAAAAAGCGTCAGTGTCCTTAATGAACTACTTTTTGCATCTGCCGTGAAAATACGTGTGATTGAATTTTTGATGATCAGTCTAGAGAGAAATCGGCCGGATTTCAAATTACGTCTGCTCCGTTGAATTTTTGTGTTAAATCGGATTTTCAAAACTTACATAACTACGTTGAGTGATTGTAACTTTCGACAAAATTAAATATATGATTTACGAGTGTAAGTTCTAAATGCTAAATGTAAGTTTTAACCTAACTGAACTGTTTTTTGTTGATGCTAGTTAGTTTTAAATTTACAATTTGTTCTGATTATATAAGTTTTTTTTAAATTATAGATCAAACGTGATCGCATATAAGTGTAGAAAAATTATTCTGACCAAAAGCGCCAACTTTTGATGGAACTGGCTCATACAAATATTTTTAGATATATTTTTTAATATTTTTGTTTCTCAAAATCGACCAATTTTGAAAATTTAATTCTTGAAAACTTGGGGCAAAGTGTTATTATTTTTACAAATTACAAACAATTTACAAATGAAAAAATACTAGCTATAATTAAACTAATTTAATTAAAGTAAGGTAAAGAAATTATAATGAAAATCACAGACTAACATAAATAAATGGTTGATATTTGCATATTTTCATATGTGTGTTATTTTATTTTATGTTAAAATTTGACGCATTTAAACTTTCATTACTACATATAATAATTGTTGATGTAACAAACACTATATTTTAAAAATCAATATTAGGGAAGTACATAAAAATTTATAGCAGCAATACTAAAACTAATATTATGTTATTATGCTTTCTCACAGGAAAAAACTGGATACATTGCCTCGAGAGAGGGTATGTACACAATTGTAAATATTTAGATCGATCCATGGTGATTTCAATATTTCTCACATATAAGTAGGACACAGAACCAACTTTGCCAAAACTTCATCCAAATCTTTTACCAAGGTATGAATTTGATATTTATTTATTTATTTATTTGGCATCTAATAATACAACATTTTATTGCATCTCATTTTGGAAATAAAAGAATAAAATTAAATTGATACATCTAGAAGTTTTTTCCAAGCCGAAGTTGTCGACATATGATTTTCATCATGCATGCATATTAAATAATGAATTATACATTTTTTTTATTTTTGTTAATTGTTGTTTATATATAAACATAGAATATGTTATATTGATTATGAGTTTTAATTTGCAAACTTAAAAAATACAAAAAACAGTTTTTTTATATTTGATGATCTTAACTAATAAAATCTTCATTAATCGTAGTTTCCCTAATTAAATCTTTATTCCACATCTTTTCCACGCACTTTTATTTTTAGCCATACTGTTAGCTATCAATTAAGAGTCATGGAATATCATGTATTTCGTTGAAATAGATAGACGAATTTACATCCGTTTTCATTGCTATAAATAGTAAGGCAACCTCATGTACTAGTTGACGGAATGTATATGATGAATAATTGATAAGGAATAATCTAGATAAACGATAATCGTCATTCATTCCCGATTCATGATACATGTATTTAAATTCTTTCGAATAAGAATAGTACCTACATACATGCCTAATAAAACCGTAATGATTTTCCAGTGAAATATTCAAGAGCAATTCTTTAAAATACCTTTAGCAAATATAATTTATATAACTATAACATAATATGTTTTATTAATTAATTATTCTTAAACTATAAAAATCAAGAGTATGTTGTATACAATAATCTACTAGTATTATTTTTCATTCAGTTAACCATTGCTATTTAAGAACACAGTCTAGCAACCACTAGCTCTAGGTTAGATACCCGATTGGATATCAAGCAGTATCAGGTTTTTCTTGAGATTATACATCTCAAATATGATGTCAAGTAAAATAGCTTTTCAGGGCATTTTTCATTATTGGTATGTTGAAACCACTATTATCGGATATAATCTCATCAGAAAAGAAAATGGACAGCTACTGGGAACACATAGTTCTAATTCCTAAAGAGTTTGTAGATTTTTTCTTAGTGTGCTAGTATAAATCATGGAGTTCAATAGCCTGTTCAATTGAGATTAGAGATATATTTCGGACATGTTAAGTTTAAATTACTTCAATTATTTATCTTACGATTTAATGGGGATCTTATGACGAACCACATATTGATTTGCCTGTCTATTTTGTTGTGGCTAAATATTCGACTGAATTTTATATTTATTTGAAAAAAAAAATTTTCAAAACTGTGGAAATGCTTGAAAATCAGCAAAAAAGCCGAGATCAAATTTGAGATTAAGAAAGGACACCCATAATTCTAAATATTCTATCATTATTAACGAATCAGGTGGCGGGCATCTAAAAGTATTTTGATTTTAAATGACTACAAAATTTGTCTAAAATGAATTAGTTAGTGCTATAAATTGGCATTATATTTGTTATTAATATTTTGTTCTTGTATCTATTTGAAATGAATTACTTTGTAATTAATAAAATT
>NW_020538040.1:148709455-148751449 GCF_003426905.1 Ctenocephalides felis
CCTTAAAAAAAGTATCAAAGTGTGCTGGCAAGTTCCTAAAAAATTGGAGCATTTAATCAGGATTGTGAAATGATAAAATACTAGATAGATTCATAATAAAAAATCAAGTAAAAAAATAAAAACATGATAACGAAAGATGCTTTATTTTTCAAAACTCATCAAAGTTTGGTCTGTGCCATAATTTATAAATCTAAAAAGCTGCAAAAATGTCAATTCCTAAACGTATCATGAACTATATACAATAGCTCAAAACCAAAAAAACTACTAACAAAAAAAAATTGGTATAAATATTGATATATGTCCATTTATCTTTATGGGCTCAATTTTTGTTTTAAATCCAAAAAATTAGGGCTACAATAAAACAGTGTATTATGTCTTTATATACAAATACAATAAAAACTAGTGGTGTATGGCATTGTGCCTTAAGGCAAATGACTGGAACTTCCCGTACCGTGATGAAATATTATATATTAAGTTAATTAAATGTTTTCAAATAAATTATTTTTTCAAATACTGTAACTTATTTATGTTTACGGAAAACTAAATAAACACAACTTAATCAATCGAATTTAAAATTAAGGACATTGTCTATTATTTATAAGAATTATATAAACTGAATTGCAAAGTTAAAATTATTTATTTTAAGTTTATTACTGATTTCCATTTTTCAGTATGTTATTTCTTCAACTTTATGCATAGATCTAGGAAATCTAGTGGAATATTTGTTAATATTACCTAGATCATCATGTATGTGTCTAAAATGCCTTAGTCACTAGGGTATGATTAAATCTTAGCTCACGTGTAGCATTAAGGAACACAATACACTACTTAATTATTAACGCCCCAAATTACTTTGATAAACACAATTGCTTAAATCTCTACTGAGTCACAGGCATTATCGTAAATCTCAAAGATGAGATTAGTTTTATTTCATACAAGGTAAAATCGTACAACCGGCGTTATGCACACAAACACTCGAATAAAGTATGTTATGTTATACGAGCTAATATGTAGGGGATATCGGATCGAATGGTAATAGATTAATTGAGAACTTATCGATAAAAATTTTTGAAACAATCTTATAAATATTGTTTAAACACATATTTATGTACGTTAGAATATTTCATATTAAACTAATAGTTCTGAGCACGACCCGAATTATCTTAATTATCTTAATTCTTAATTCTGGTATACAAATATATTATTAATATAATTATGTCAAGGTGCTAGTAGCATTATATTATTATGCATGCACTCCAATGTCAAATAAAACCAATATATACAGTAAATATTTAAATAATAGTTCTAATGTTTTGATAATAAAATTAATTTATTTTTGACTTTACATTTAATAAAAATTTATTTTATTTTTGATGTTATTAAAATTATCTTAAATTAAAAAGAGTATGATGCCATATGTGTTGAAATTTGTATTGGTCCAATTCTTTATCTTTACGAATAATAACTATTTTATTTTTGATGGTATCTGAATTTTTATAAATGAAAAAGATTTTACCAGATATATTGAACATTTATATAATAGTCTTATTATTTATTGTTCACGTATAATTACCTGAAGTCATTTTTTTCAAAAAGTTTCTCTTCTAAATGCTTTTGACTTTGATAGAGAATAATATGTAAAACTTATTTTTTAATTAGAGCAATATGGCGGTTAATATGGAGGTAATATTGAGGAAGTTTGGAACTCTACTCAGAAAAAATATGTTTTTGAAGATCACATAACTAGATTCAAAATTATTTGTTTATTTTTATATTGAAGATGAGACAAAACTTAGTCTGGAAACGTGTTAAATTTAAAAATTATTTATTATATATAGCAAAAGTGAATGCAGTATTTTTTATTCATATTTTCAAGTAAAAATAGACATCAGATATCACGATATCAGATTGTCATGCGGTGATGCATTTCAGGTTTTATTTTTCACTTTTTTAAATTTTTATACTTAGTCTACTTGGTATTTTAACTTTTTTTCCTAAAATATTAATATATCAAATAGAGAAATATTTCTCGCGTTTTATGAGAAATATATATCATGTATCTTTCCTAGATAATCCCAAATTTACATCTTAAAAAAATATTTTTGCAAAATTCAAAGGAATGGGCGAAGATTCCAATTTAAAAATAGAATCTTTTGAATACAAAACATATTTTCCACCATACTATTTTATTCTAAATTTAAATATTAAAATATATATTGTGAAAACTAAATCAATCATATCACAGCAAATAACACAAATCAAACAAACAACTATCTGACTATGTTCAGTAAAACTTCCAGCTAATTTATTACTGTTACCTAGTTCTTTCTACCCCATAGGCGGGGTAAATTGGAACGGCGAGAGGGCAAACATATCCCATATCTTATTTTAATTTTAAGAGGATTTTACAGAATAATAGCTACATTATTCCACCAATGCAAAATATAAGTTTGAAATGTGCATTTTTACAGAGATAATACTGTAAATAACCTTGATGTGGTATTTTCAGAAATAAGTATCAGCAGAATTGGAAGAACTATTTATTTAATTTATTTCTTTTTAAATTGCTTTTTTATTTCACTTTTTTATTTGCTATTTTTCATTTTTTTAACTTTTCCAGGATAAAGGTTTAGTCGGTTTTACCTTTTTACGGCAACCAAGTTGTTATAAAGACTATATAAAAAAAACTGTTGAATTTAACTTAAAATTAATAATACAGTTTATAAAACAATTAAATTACGTATACCTAAAAGTTATATTAAGGTCTCATAGACTAAACAACAGTGCTCACAACCAACTAAAGAAAAAACTAAAAAAAAACTAACAACTAAAGAAAATACTTTTGTTATAGATATTCAAACATTGCCGTTTGACATCTGATAGCAACGTCGTAAGAATCAAGGTGATGGCTGGTTCTACATTTATTCCTTCTACTTTCAAATATTGTTGCCAAAAAATGCTTAATTTTATTAGTTTTTGAGTTAAGCCTCACTCTACCCTACAACGCTTTTTTTATCATATTTTGATCAGTACATTAATTACATTTCAATTGATCAATTTTCCATAAATAAATCCATAAAAATATTATTTTGGAAAAAGCTATTACAGAAAATTCGTTTTTAAACTTAGTTGTGCATTTTGTCTTATTTATTTGTTTGATCACTTATGTACTACATAAAATAGAAAATGAATTGTTAAAATAATTAAATAAGAATCAAAATTTATCTAAGAAATATATCCAATGATGATGTTCTGATCTTTACAGTGTTAAAAGTGATGAGAAAAATAACCGACACTTCCTAATGTTGTTATGCACAATTAAGTAATTCGTCGTGTTGAATCGGTGTCAGTGTTCTATTTCGATTTCTGAATGCTAGGTTTCGTTTCCCCACAGGTGTGAATGTGGGTCAACTGTCCCCCGGTCTCCCCTAAGCTCCTTGCCGGATTAAGATCGCGCGTACTTTTCGGGGGTGCCGCTTTCGCTGATATTCGAGATAATGGGGAGTTGAAAAATAAAGCAAAATCAATAGTTAGACTTTATACGCTTTGCGTGAACGTATAGAAAGAAAACGACGTTTACATTACATTATATTATATTTGCATAAAATCATAATGAATAAAGAACGATACCTATAAATAAATTTGTACCTGACTAAATCTATTTTTTGTTTACGTATAAATATATGTACGACTCGTGCGGGACATTTGCATATGAAATTCTCAAGTTGAATATATGAGGTTAATAACTCTACGGGTTCAAGATTTTCAATTGATTGAATTGCCCAATGCAAAAATTTATCTGTTAATTTATTGGCACCAAATTTAATTCTCAAATATGAATATCTAATCTGTTATACATATATGTAACAATTCTGTTTGAATGTATGAAAATATAGAAATGATGCAATATATATTTTTTTAATAGGAAATAGAGCGAATGCAGATACGATAGTTAAATATTGATTGTTAGATGCTTTCAAAATTTTATCCATTACCATTATTTATAATTCTCGGGAATTAAAAATATTTTATTTATTTATTTATTTATTTAAATTTTGCTGCTAATTTAAACATAATGAATTATCGCAAAATTTTTGTTTCAATAAACCATTTTCACATTTCAAGAATTATATCATTCTTTCAATAGAAATCAGAACAAATGTAATGTTACATTGGTCATTATGTGAAATATATCTTACAAATTTTTCTATCTTACCATTAAATACAGTTCTCATGTTCTTCAAAAAATATTTTAGCTGCTAATTTACTCATAAAAATTGATGTTTTATATTTTTTTGGATAAGTTTTTTAACATTTCAATAAATATTCTCAATCTTCAATATAAAATTTTTCTTTACAGATTTTAGCTTCTAATTTAAACATAATTAGTGCACATATTGTTTTTGCTGAAATAGTCATTTTACAATTTAATCAATATTTTTAACATTATATTAAATGTTATTAAACTTAGAAAAGATGCAATATATAATTTTCCTACAAAAAATAGAGCTAATTTAATCGATCTGGTTATTAGATACTGGTCTTTATGTGCAATATTTTACAAAAAATAATCTTCATAACAGGAAGCACCAAATATAAGGTTGTCAAATATCTTCCTTCCGCCTTTTTGTATTATAAACCAAGAGCAAAAAAAGCGGAAGGGAGATATTTGACAACCTAATATAATTCTTAAGTATTGAAGAATATTAGTGTTGTAAAATAAGCTTTTTTAAATGAAAACGCATTTTTTTCTATAAAAAATAGTCGAAATGTAGTTCTTATCCTTAGATATTAATTATTATGTGCAATATACAAACATTTATTTTTCTTAGCATCAAATATATTTCTCACCTATTAAAAAATATTTAGCTGATAATTTAAACATTGAAAACAATATATTAAAAACTATTGAAAACAATATATTTCAGCTGGTAATTTGAACATCTATTAAACAATATTACAGCTGGTAATTTGAATAAAGTAATTATGTTAGTTCTATTTAAATAAGCCATTTTTAGATTTAAATCAATAACTATTCTTATATAAAGACATAGAAATGATGCAATATATTTTTATCAATGGAAAAAAGAGCAAACGTAGATCTGATATTAGCCATTATGTGCAGTATTTTTCTTGATACTTATCATAAAATGGCATTTTTTTTCTTTTAATCAATATCAATCAATAGCATTCAATATTAACACGTTGACGGACAATTGCGGCTATAGCCGTCAAAGTGAAGTTCACAATGTGGCATGACTGCTATAGCCGTCCAAAACGAAACGGTCGTTTTTAGACACTACGGCTATAGCAGCACAAATGTGCACTTACTGGCGTATACGTAGAAGCATAGTGTCGTGTTTTGAAAACATCTTTTTAGGTTGAAGTTCATATATTATTTCACCTGTTATACGAGTTGCAGATTCAGTATGCACGTGGTTGTGAAGGGAGTAGTGCGATCGTGTTTTCTATTGAATTTATAGTTCTTATTGATACGTTTAACGATATTTATTATTATTTATATAACTATACTGGTATGTATTTGTTTATTATTCATCTTTCATCTACTGGATGTAGCAGTATGGAATTCTTTCTACATCTTTAAAGAAAAGACAGGTTCTCAAATGAAGTATATAGAGTACAGGGAAGCAATCATACGATCTCTAACTGGTATAGATAATGAACGGGATGGAAGAACTTTGGTTCAATTTAAACGTGCACAAATCCAAACCAATGAAATCAACAACAATGGAACACAACATTTTCCTGAGAAAATTTTACCTCCTGAAAATTATCAGCGAAAAACATATTTTCAGCGTTGTAAACAATGTTATAAACAGGGAATAAGGAGGGAAACATCATATTGCTGCAAGAATTGCATGTCAAAACCTGCACTGTGTCCTGCACCATGCTTTGAAACATGGCATACTGAAAATAATGTATAATAATTATAAAATTATAATAATTTTTTTTGTCATTTATTTATTTTTGTTTGATTAAGAACTAACATTTCGTGTAAAACTCCCAAAAATACTTTGTTGCATACAAAAATTGCTTGTTTGAACCATTAAACCTGTCATTTACGTTTTTAAATTTTTGCTGTTAT
This sequence comes from Ctenocephalides felis, assembly GCF_003426905.1. Taxonomy (NCBI): domain Eukaryota; kingdom Metazoa; phylum Arthropoda; class Insecta; order Siphonaptera; family Pulicidae; genus Ctenocephalides; species Ctenocephalides felis. The sequence goes on from NW_020538040.1 coordinate 148,715,562, forward strand.
AGCCGCAATCTAATTAAAGGTACTAAATTAATCAAAATTAAGTTTATTTAAGCAGAAAGAGTAAAACTATACTTCTAACATTCTAAAAATCACAAAAACATATAGTGTCAATTTTCGAACTTCGCTTGTTCCTACTGTCCGTCAACGTGTTAAGAAAAAAGAAATCATTTCGAATGAATGTAAATGTAATTTTTCTTATAATTCATACCCGCAATATTTTTTTTTAAAGAGCATTAATACATAAAATTTGGTTTAGAATATAAGAGAACAAAAGGGTAGTAATGCTTTATGTAATTATATGATGAATGTTACTTTAGATGCATAAAATATTATCATAAGTATGAACTAGTCAGGGTTTTTTCGTAATAACTTCGCCTAGCAACCTTTAATTTCGGGTTCGATATCGACCTCGGCCATCTTCACATCAGACTACAATTATCACATATAGAAGTTTTATTCGCCCTTCAAAAAAAAAAATCAATTTAATGGAATTTGTTTATTTGTTTATTATATTTTATCTTTATGCTTCCTTTCTATTGAATGATACATTATATTTATTTAAGTAAATTTGTTATATATTACTGAAAATTTTAATTTTTTTTATTGTTATATCTTAGGCGCAAATATTTTTTTTATCTTCGGGGCAAATATTATCAACCATTATAACAGGTCATAACTTACTAAAACTATTAGAACTTTGTAAGCACGTGTTTACTTTGCAATTATGTATTTGCACGAATATCCTTCGTTTATATTATTTGCGTATTCGAAATTTTGATTCAAGAAGTTCTAACTGCATAAACTCGCTTTCAGAAGTAAATATCTTATGCTTGCTCTATTATAACATAAATTCTGTCTTTCACACTTCGTTTTGCACAAAATCTACGTAAAGTACTATTTTGTGTTACATGTCCCAATTTCATACAGAAGCTTTGTAAGTCGTGAAATATCGTGATTCTGTTACATATGATTACATCTCAGAATTTGGAATGAGCCCACCCAGAGGAGCAAATGCAAAATCGCTGCTTCCTTATGTGTACTTAAAATATGCATTTGGTTTTGCAATATTATACCTTCATACTTTTGTAGTCAGAGAGTTGAAATAGAAGAAATAACTCATGATTATTATTAATATTAACATAATGTATTAAAATAAGCTTAAGGTTTTACACCTGAAACATGAATATATTTGAGCGTCACATACTTGTTTTATTTGAATAGAACTGAATTGGAAAATGTCGTACAATATATTGGATTATAAATATAAAGTAATCCAAACCGATTTCAACTTGCACAAAAAAATATTTTGTATTAACGAATACAAAATTCAGTTTTTCTATTGTTTACAAAAGTTATACCATGAGCCGCGACTCTAATGAATTAATCTTCAGGGTGTCTCCTATATCAATACATTTATTAGAGTTAATTTCTTCATATTATTACAGAATAACTATTTATATGAATTTTTGTTAAATAATCTACTATCACAATCTAATTGATGGGCCGATTCTGCCGCACAACAGACCGATGTTATGGCAAGGCCATGCTACGCTCCAACTTGCATACATTATACTGTTGAATTATACTAAATACTGTCAAAATGTCATGTATTTGCTGTGCATTCAGGCGTTTTACACATAAATTGCAAAGTCACTTGTATGTTATGAAGCTGGGTCAGAAAGACCCTGTTATCTAAAATCGTTTTTTTGACATTTGTGCAGTTTTTAGGTTAGGTTTTCTATCTCACAGCCTGACTGCACAGCACCACATGGCTTTTGTCAATATTTAGAATGGAAAGTTCTTCATAACATAGCCGTGCTATAATATTGGTTTGTTGTGCGACAGAATCGGTCCATGAAAATGTATGGAAATGATCAAATTTGGAATAAAGAATGCATATTACAAACTTTTCAATTTGCACCAAAGAATATTTTTTACTCTTGAATACTTTTATATGAAGAATATGAGAAAAGTGGTGACAAAATTACTTACTTTGTAACGATTCTGCTATGAATATGCAATGCTAATATATTATTCTTGCGTATGTTATTTCTTACTTATGTGTCAATTAATAATAAACTTTATTTATTTATATAATTTCACAAAAAACTATTTATACGTATTGTTGTTGCTTTTAAAATACCTTAAATCTAAAATAAACGGAAGAAACATGACAAAAAAATGAAACAAGAAACACGGATGATAAGTGTAAAATTTTCAAAAATTAATTTTATTTATTTGTAAGATTTGTAAATATAACACAATTTCCATTAGTTTCTCAAATCAATTAGTCCGCATCAGTGTAATAATATTTGTCTATTCATAGTGTAATAGTATTTGTTAATTAGTCAATTTCTGACTAATTAACACCCGAGTCATAGTTCATATATTGGCTTAACTTTTATTTTTTCTGGTTTCTATATAAAAGTTTCCATCAAGTTTTGACTTACATATTCTGAATCGACTACCAGAGCTCGTACTAAATATATACACGTACCTCATTTCGCACCTTCATGGCGATAAGTAGGCGAACACGTCATACGGCGATGCAAAAATAATGTTACCGAATTATTTATACTTGAGTATTGCAAGCTTGTGAATTCTTGTTGAAAAATATACATACTGCTACATTAGGAGCAAGTTTTTTTCTATATCTATAAATGTAGCGCAAATCATGTATCAGTTCAAATAATTGATAATAGGTCTAATTTTAATTAATAATAATTAAGACGTTTGTTTGTTATAATCGGAGTTCTAACTAACCACATGCTGCTGTTCCCTGGGAAGATGAGTTTCCTAAGAAACGATGTGTTCAAGTTTTTTAACCACACATTTGTTTATATTGACCCCATATTTGTTATCGTAATCATCGAGTATGAATTTATAATTTATTAGCACAACTTGAAAATAAAACTAAGAAGAATAGTGTTAGGAAGCTACAATATTATTATATGAGAAAGATTGTCCGAAAGTAAATCTTTAACTTCGAAATTATTTCTAATCCAGTAAAACTTAACTAGCTTGTAAATATGCTAATGAAACATATGTCTTAAAAATCAGCTTTCTACAAAAATATTGTACAGGTTAATTGTTTATTGGAAAGCCTTTACTATGAGTGTGCCTAAAAAAATAAGTATAACACCTAGTGGTGTATGACATCGTGCCTTAGGGCAAATTGCTGGAACTTCCCGTACCGTTAAGAAATATTCGAAGAATATTGAATGTTTTCAAATATATTTTTTAAGTGATGTTTCAATTGAATAAATGAGCTTTAGAACTTTAGCTAGAATTAAAATTAAAATTAAAATATGTGAAAATTAATACAGGAAGTTTAAATTATGTAATTATCATTTTCTAGTTTTTTTTATTTAATTTTAATATTTAATAGATAATTGGTATGAAAACCTTTTAAAATTAAATTTACATTAGTAACGATTAGAGCAGCAATTCAAATTTGAAATATAATTTGTATATATATATATATATATATATATATATATATCACATGAATATTTATCCATCCATGTGAGGATAATCTGAATAACCACCCAAAGGTACTTAAAAACTCATCTTTAAGTCTTTAAGCATTATTAATACCGGTGCTTGCTTTTTCTGCGATTCCTTCACCAAAATGCAATTACGATTCCATTTATGAGAAATAAACGTTATTGCTAATTTCTAATCAAATCCCTTGAACGACAACTCAAAGAAAACGTGCACATCAAACGCAAAATCCCCAGTTGTTTTTTTTTTCTTTTAAACCTCGTTAAATATTCACGTATATTTCATAAATACTCTCTTCATGAAACCAGGTCATAAATTCGCAAGGATGGTAAGGAATTAGATGTATGGTTTTAAGGAGACAGTATAGATTTTATGTTATAAAATGAGTTTATAATTTTTCAATAACATAAAGGCATACATATTTTAGTGTATGTAGTAATTATATTGTTATCTCTTAACAAATTTTATTTAATTCATATGAGAATAAATAATGCAGCTTTCTCCAATTTTACTCAAAAAAATAAATAAATGAATAAAGATAAACTTTTCTTTCTAAACGAATAGTTTTATTGGCTTATTTAACTATTTTTTATTTATGTCATGAAAATCTTTTTTTTAATTTTTTTTATTTGTATTGACGTAATGTTTTTGATGTATCAGATATACAATTCACAATTAACAAAACAACCAATGTATAAAATACAAATGAAGGAATGCTAAAATAATTATATATGTGATTAAAAGCATCTATATATACTAGGTGTTAATCTTGGAGAAACACACTAAACAAATAAACAAGAAAAACTTACATTTCAAAGCAAAAATTATATTAATTATATATAATTTTAGGTTATGGAATTTAGAACGAATTTAGGGTTTCAAATGTAGGGTGTTACAGCAATTGAAGATAATCTAAAATGGAAATTTTCTCTTACCTATATGTTTCAAAGGTTTCTGAATATTTTCTCTTAACTTAGAAACAATGGATGCGTGTGTGTATGTTGTATGTATGTATATATGTACGGATACAAATTTTCGTCCACGATTTTGAAAGCACGAATCAATCGATTCTAATGATTCAAAAAACATTCGATTCTTATTGAAACATGTTTGTTAGTTTTTGGCAAAGGCAGGTCCAGTCGTTTCAAAAGCACGGATTGTGAAAAATGGTAATGAAGTTATTGAGAGAGTGGAGCGCCCGATTTGAATGATTCAAAAAACATTTCACTTTCGTGGACGGAATGAAAAATTGATCAAATTTTTGGGAAGGCAGGTTTTAGCGGTTTCAAAAATAATAATAAAACATAATCAAATAAATTAGAAGAAGAAGCACATTAAATTATCACATATTTTTGTAATCAAATTTCAGAGATTTCAGAGATTTTTTTTTTTAGCTCCGTATCTTCTAAACGGCTAAACCTGCCTTTGCCAAAAACTAATCACCACTTCTCCCCATCATTACGAATTAAATGTTTTCATTCAATTGAATCATTCAAATCGGATGCTCCTTTCTCTCAAACTCTCGATTTCTATTTTCTGCTCTCTTTGCCCCGTATCTCCGTAACAGCTGGACCTGCCTTTGCCAAAAACTAGTCAGGACATCTCTCTATCAATAGAAATCGAATGTTTTTTGAACCATTCTAAACGTGAACGAAAAAATGCGGACACAAAACACACACACATCCATTTCTTTTGAGGTATGCCAAAATATTCAGACACCTCCAAAACGTGAAGATATACAAAAAATTTTATTTTCGATTTTTGGCTCATTGCTATAACTACCCTACGGGAAGTTAAAAACTAGATTTTTGTCAAGTTTTTCAAAAAAAAAAAAAAAAATCTCAAATATTTTCAAAATGTTAAAGAATGGTAAGAATATACAAAATTAAAAATAGAAAAGGTAAGAAAAGAAAAATTTGAAATTATTCATTTTTTTCCAAATTTTCAAAAAAATTTAGAAATTTTAAATTGGAGTTCGGGAAGCTTCAGCAATTTGCCTTAAGCCCATGCCATGCACCACTAGTTAAAATAAATATTTCAATAAACAATATTTTCTAAAATTAATCCCAAACGCATCATCATCATCTATTACCCGATGCGTTTTAGTATCGAATGCATTTTCAAAATGACCATCTGGTCCCATATTTCATCTTCCCGCCTCGTCTTCCGTCGTGGGAGATATTATAATCGTGATGCAGCGTTTTCATCTAGGCTGCCAGCCATTCTATTCTATGCGGAGTTGTGTTCAAAATCATAGCAATATCGGACAGTGTTTCACCCTTGTCAAAGCCGCCGGATTACACCGCTGGATGTTGGCTAATGCACACAAGCCACTGATGCATGAAGCTTTCAGTCAAATTCATCAACTCGCTCTCAAACGCGCAAGCGAATACGTAACACTGGATTTACAGGATGAATGATAGATATATGGAGCGGACCATTTAATGGCTATTTTGATATATCGATTTATGGACGTATCATATTTTGAGGATACAGGGCTTTGGTATTGGTGGAGTCGTGAGAGATCAATGTGTAAAGGTCACAGGAATAAGATAGTTGATTGTTTGAGTCCTAATAGTTTTTTTTTACTTAATGGTGGATATCTGTATCATAACGCAGTAACTGGAGCATGCACATCAAATGAAGCGCAAACATGTAGATAAAAAATTTGGCAGCAGTCTTGATATTTAAAAAAATAGCCGAAACCATATACATGAACATGTTATTAATTTCCAATAGTTTCAATATGGATTTAAGGATTACAGCTATAGGTATTTGTAAGTGAATCGTGCAGAAAATAATTCAAAAGGCACAATCCAAGATACTAAGGTCTGTCTTAAATTGTTCATGTGAATGATGGACATACGGTATTATTGACCTCAATGAGAAGTCGACTAAAAAGAAGCATGAAATACTACAAGAAAATTAGAAATTATTTCAATCTTACCATAGAACTGAACTATACTACTGAACAGAAGGTTAAACATGAAATGACCATTTGCTATACCAACTGCTACATTGTTAAAATGGCTATTACTTTACCAAAAATTCTATCAAAAAAAATTTGTTGCTAGAGAAACTCTTTCCATCATTAATTTTATACAACCTCAATCTTTTATACAGATTATATTAAATATAAAATTAAAGGATTTAAACAAATTTAAATTATTACTAAAGCTTGGCCTTGTACTTACATACAAGCAATATCTGGAAAAAAGCTTTTTCACTTACTGTGCTTTAAAAATGTATACCTTATAAAATAATTTTAATTTATAATCCATACCAGATGAACAAAAATATTATTTTAGAACTCACTGAGATAAATATTTCAACTATCTCGAAAAACCTTCAACTTAGTAGTATTTTTTTTATTATAGACTATCAGAAATACAAATTTCTATGAGCCTATGTGATCCATTGAATTGTCATCTAGAGGTCTCCTTTATTAAGGAGATTTTCCTGTAAATAATAATCTGTGTTAATAAAAGAAATAGGCTTAAATTAAGTTAGTAAGTCTTCTGGCCATTTTATTTTGAGCCTTCTGGTTGGGGCATGTTTTTTGATTAATTGCATTCCTGGATTTGGATGTTGGTCTAATTTCATGTGCTATTGGTTGCTTCTGCTCTGAACTATTTCTTTTACGGACAGTATGTTTAAATCTGTGTGAATAGTGTCATTCGATACGTACCAAGGTGCATTAACTATTGTTCTTAGAATTTTATTTGTTATGTTCTTTAGATAATTTTTACGTTGGACGTACTTGCACATCCCCATAGTTGAATACCATAGGTCCATGTAGGTATATTACTGACTTATAGATTACTAATTTATTGTTATATGACATTTTAGATTTTCTTCCTAATAGCCAGTAGAGTTCTCTAATTTTTTGCATGATTCACTTTCTCTTTTTAACTTGGTAAAATAAAATAAGGAACATATTAGAACTCAAACGATTATTAATAGAAAAAAAATACTAGGACAGGTGTTTAGATTTTGTTCAGGTTGCTTCTAAGAGCATTAAACTTTTTAATTACAGTATGTCGTTTCCAGAATGAACAAGAAATACTAAAACTATTCTCAAATATTCATGTAAAAAATTCTAGTTTTAAAAAAAATAATTTTTCTCAAACTTGCTGTTTAATGGTTCAATTCTATTGGATTATACACAAATTTCATAATCGCAAACAAGCAATTTCGTGCACATGTCCTCGCTGTCTTCCTAGAGACATGAATTTTCCGACATTTTCCCAGTCGCTAGGAAAATGTAGCTAGTCACGAGAGTAATCACAGCAGACAGAATTGCACGTCACAATGCCGTGCCTCTTCATTTTAAGATAACGCGTCCTTGCATGCAGCACACCTCGCCATAGTAAGGCAGTTAATCGAAATTTGGAAAGAGTAATTTTGAATAAATTTCAAAAGACAAAAGTGGCGAGTACAAATTTATCAAATCTATGTTGATTTTTTTTTCATTATTATAACATTTCTATTATACAAGTGCTTCCCCGTGGCACTGCGATATGAGATTTGATCAACGCTAGGTTTAATGTTAGATATCCGCCTGGGACATCTTGTTATCAAGTAGTAGTGATATTAGTATTTACTTAAAAATATAGATCTAAAATATGTTTTCAAGTTAAAATAGCCCTTCCCCAGCATAACTGCATCAAACCAACTATACAGCATTAATATTATAAAAATTATAGTAATAAAAAGCCACGTAGTTCAAAAATATCAACATAACAGTTTATTCCACTTTTAAGTTCTGAAAAATGTTATGATAATTGTTATAATAGAGCAAAGATTCTAATATACATTAGTTATTTATGTTGGCATTTGATGTCGTTTTTAAAAAATATTGATCAACAATCAATATTTTTATTTAAGTAAATGGCTTTTTTGCACGTTTTACATGCATAGTTCTGGACAACTTCTAGATTTTAGATCAAATTATAAACTTTTGTCAACAATTTTTTCAAGGAATAACTTTCTCATTATAGTCTACAAAAAGGTGAAAATTTTAATCATAATATATAAAGAATTTTTCAGGACCAAAAACGTTTGTTATACGAGTAAAAGCATTATGGGGGATAAGAAAAATATGTTTCAAACTGTAGGATTCGGCGTAAAGTGGCGTATTAAACGAGAAATTTTATTAAGCATAATCATCTTAACAGGATTTTATTGTATGTTAAAAATATATATTTTACACTATAGTATCAATCTTACAAGTTCTTAACAAAAATCTTATCACAATTTGATAATTGGAATAATATTATATTTTATATACCGGTTTATTCTATATTTCTTTATTTTTAAGGTTACAAGTAACAAAGTTACAGTAATAGCAAAAAAAAAAAAATAGAACGAAACTTTTTGCATATCTTAACGATTTAAGGTCGTCTAGCTATATTGGCATATTTTGGAAAAAAATGAAATGTGTGCATGCGGTTGTGTATATGTAGTATGTATATGTATGTATGTATGTATGTTTGAGTGCACCTTTTTGTCCACGATTTTGAGAGCATGGAAAAAGCATTCGATTTCTATTAATGGAGAGACTTGCTAATTAGTTTTTGTCAAAGGCCAGGCCAACCTTTTCAAAGATACGGTGCAAAAAGTGCAAAAAATGACGATTCAGTTTTTGAGAGAATGGAGCATTTGATTTGAATGATTCAAAAAACATTTCACTTCTATTAACGGAATTAAGAATCGATTGAATTTTTGGGTAGACAGATTCAGTGACAATCAAAATTTCAAAACCTATTAAAATAAGTTTTTTCAAAAATTTCAATTTTTTTTTAGAGATTTAAAAAAATTCAAATTACGGTACGGTAAGTTGAAACAAGCTTCCTTGAGGCACGATGCCATGCTCAACTAATTATCAATCGGCTATATACAATTAACCCTTTCCACTCGCGAATTCCGAGATTTATATGCATTTTGTCGCCGCAGCGGCAGCATCCGAGTGGAAAGGGTTACTTATATGTTAGCATAATATAATGTAACATAATAATGTAAACCTATGTTACTTATGTTTACGTGTCTGCATACACATGCAAACATACATACGAGCACCTATACAAACACACGTACACAACCGTACATGCACCTACATGTAAACTCAAACAAACTAGTAACGCTAAAAAATTCTAATTTGTGTTTTTTTAAGCAATATTCAATGAATATATTTTGTTAGAAATTGAAAAAATGTATTTATATTCTATACATTCTCTATTACGATTTAGCGACTAGCGCCCTCACTAACTATCTCTCACACGGCTTTCCTAAATGAGCGTCGGCCGATTCATAGTCCGTAAGGGACTATTATAACATGCGATAGACACATCGTAAAAGGTCTTTAGGATGACTGGACGGTACACACGATGCTTCCTAAAGGCTTTTCTACTGAACTTGAACAAACAAACGGCTTATGACTATATGAAATATTGAACCTACAACATGCTACAAGATATTTCGCACTCGGCCATAATTTTGGACGAATATATCTCAATTAATAATGGACACGTGCGTACACTTTTTGGAAACAAATCGTATCTTTGTGTTTTTAATAACGGAACGTATAACATTATTTTTTGAAGATATTACAACAAGGATCTCAACTAATTTGTTTACTTTAATTATATAATTTGCACTAATGATATAAAAATCATTAGTGTAGCTATTGCACCGATATCGGGCTGCAATATTTGTTTCTGATCTATTTCTGTTCTAGAAAAGGTTGCAGTTCTTAGGTTTCATATGTATTCGTTTAGGTTTCCAATTTTAAATGTATTGAATATTTTATAATTTGTGATCCTGATAAAATGCGTGAACTTTTTATGAATCTTACCTACACACTATAGTTTATTTTTCTTTTTTTTTAAACGAGGGTCTTTCAAGGTCCATCTTTTCCGAAATTTTAAATTGGTAGTTTAACAAATAGTTTTAAAACTAGAAAAATGGGGTATTTGTATCATTATTTTTGACTGTGGTTCTAGAAATGTTATTTACGGTTACGGATCCAAAGTTTAAATAACCACAGTTTTACCAAAGCTTTAGGTTGCACTCAAAAGCTCAAAATAATCAAACTACATGATGTATTTTTTTTCCTAATGTTTTTTATGATAGTTGCTAACAATACTATCACCGTGTTTCGGTTTGACGTTGAGTCCTGGGACACACTGGTGAATTTGCTCTTTGTATTTGTTTAGTGAGAAGCTGAAGATCACTATTGTATATTCTTTAGTATATTGTATTTCTTTTAGTTTCATTAAACTTATAATATCTTAAATAAAGAAAACTAATAAAATAGGACCTTATTGAGAATATTCAAGTACGCAAAACAAAAAAAAATATAGTTCTTATTTTTTTCTAATTTTTGGTTATCTTAGGCTCTTACTATATCTATTAGTAATGCTTTAAAATAATTGTTAATAAAGTATTGAAAAATTTATTTTTGGTATTCGAAAACTTAAATCCTTTTTAGCAAAGCCTGCGTTGAAGAAGGTAAAGGTTTGAAGGTAAAAGTTTTAAGTTTAGATGAACTTTAAGAGATTCATTTAAGAGCCGTTCCATTACCTAAAGTTTTAGAACTCTATCTTTAATTGCTTAACACGTTCAGGAACGTAAATACTATATCGTTCATTTCCATTGTGATGCAGAATGAGATGAATGCAATAGCATTTAAATTTTAAAATCACTTATTTTGTATTTATTATATACAACCTTACATTTTTTTAACTATAATACTTGTCAAGGTAATAACTAAGTCATTTTTATGTATATTTGTATTATCTTATCTTTTCCAGTAGTTACTAATTAGGTGGATAAGAAAATTGCATGAAATAAAAGCGTGATACTTGACGTGGATGCTATAGCAGTCATTGTATACACGGTGTTTAAACAAATTTTGGATATAGCAACCAATTTAAAAATAAAATTACTATTATTTTTTGTACTTGCTGAAACTTCTATTGTTGAACATAATAATAAATATAATGATATGACAGACAAAATGTATATAAATAGGAAAAATATAAATATTAACTATAGAAATCCAAATATTTTTTAAACCACAAAATGAGTTCATTAGCTGATACAAAGTAGTAGAGGAAATACGGACAAAATGGTATATATGGACACAATGACACATTGGCTAGTTCTGGTAACGTTTCTTATTATAAAGAATTTTATAATCTTTATAAAATATCGGATAATACAATGTACACAAACCAATAGTTCATTTTTAACCGCCAAATGGAATTGTTTTTTACTTATTTTTATTGGATCTCCGGACTTAAATCGGACCTTTCGTTTCTCAAAAACTAGAATACCATTTTTGGCATTTTTGCCTCGTATTTCCTAAAAGGCTAGACCTGCCTTTGCCAAAAACTAATCACAATCCTGTCAGATGTTGAGCGTCATTGTCACACTATTGTTGCAGTAATTAGTTCGAACGTGTATCGCATCTTCAAAAGTTTATTTGGATGGTGGTTTTCTCATTTTTTTAGAAACTTATTTAGAAACTTATTTATTGTCGTTCGTAATTATTTCTGTTAAAATCATTGAGCTTATTATGCCATTGAGTACTGGCGACTTTGATTCATTTTATTACAATAATCAGGTGAAATATTAATTATTCATTTTTGTACAATTTTGGACAAAACAACATAGTTATACAACGGACAAAAGACGTAGTACTTTTATGCAAGCATTGCAGAACCAAGAAAAAAAAATTAAAACTTATTAAAGGTAATTGGCTTCTAACTTTTATTCTATGTATGCTAAAATATTTGCTAAAAACAGACCAAAAGATCCACCGGTGAAAAGAAGAGTCTTGCATATATTGCAAAAATCTTTTCTTTTTGTTCTGAGCCCAATAAAGATTTGTTAAGATGTATAACTTACACCCTTTGGGTTTATGCTTCATGTGCTAATGTCCCAAGGAGGATGAAATGATTTATTTGTGAATTGCTTTCTTAAAAACTGGGATCTCAGTATGTTCTTAGCTTGTATGGCATACTGTCCGTACTATATGGATAAAATGGTTTTTGTAATATTTTGCATTTTTCCTTAATAAATATGTTATCATAGTTCCTACTGAATTAAAATAGTACCTTACTAGTAGTCAATGAATCAAAGATGATTAAACACGATTGAAACTGGTTATAATATCATTAAAAAACACCATGTCATTTTGTCCGTATTTTCCCTAGATTAAATCAATATCAGATTTATATTTTGTCGATTGTCAATAATTGTCCTTATTTATTTCTAAGTTCAGCATTGTCCTTTACCCTAAAATCAATTCCGCTGTCCTCGTAACTCTCGCGCGCCGTGGAAGTAATTTAAAATTTTCGAAAATCGAATTCTTGTCTATAATTGATTCGTCGATGTTGCGACTAAGTTGAAGCCTTGATGAAATTCTTACAAGTTATCGATTTGACCTTTAATCTACGACAGAGGATGCTAGGCTCGCAACATGACAATGAATTTCTCGAACCAGCTACCCACTGTCTACGTCATGTAACGGCTACACCCTCAATGGCGTGCACCCATATATTATGTATTACCTGAATTGCCTTTTATAATGACACAAAAGAAACATGTAATAATAAAGGACCACGTTCTAGAAAAATGATAGTGCTCGTTTTAATCAATTTGTGTTACCGGGTTAATTCATATTCTATAGGAGGAAAAAGGTGAAGGACAGAATATGTCATTCACAGCTTTTGGTAATTTGGTTAGAATTTTAAGTTTTTGTTTAGCACGTAAAATACTATTTTGAATAACCAAAATTCTAATCTAACTAGTTGGTATTGGTATTTTGCCTTGAGGCAAGTTACATGAACTTCCCGACATGTGTAAATAATCGACTTAATCAATAAAAAATAAATTAATTTATGAGTGATTAAAAGTATTCTGAGTGGATTTATTAAACATAATTGAAAACGAACGAACACGTTAACTCGGAGTATTTTCTAAAAGCAAATTTTCAAAAATCTATATTTTTTATAATTGAATCAGTTTTCGTATGAAATCGTCTAATTTTAATTTTAACAAACGTGAAAAAAACTACTCATTTTCTCAAATTTGATGATTTTTTTAAATTAAACCAATTGTCATAAAGCTGTAATGTTTTAGTAAGTTTTATAAGACCATGATATACATCGCTAAATAAGTTACATAAAAATCGGCTTAATTTTTTTTTCAACAGTTAATTACAAGAAAACGGCTCGGTAGATTTTCACTTAAAACCAATCAGTATCATTCCCAACTAATATCTTTCGAATAGTTTTTAATTTTTTAAAATCGATCCGGTAGTCTGAGCTTAAATGTGGACGAAAAGTTTAACACTTTTTCAAATTACAAAGAAATGGTTTGGCAGATCGTCGCACAAAATTGATAAACAATAATCCTCATTGAGATACATCAAATGGCTTTTAAATTTCTGAAATCGGTTCAGGCGTTTTTGAGAAAACGTCGTTCAAAGGTCTAATTTTGACAAATGCCAAAAAAACAATACCAATTTTTGCAAACTTTGACGAATTTTTAAAGTTAAACGAGTTGTCGTAGGGCTGTAATATTTTAGTATGATCTATAAGACTATGGTATCTACCGTCAAAAAAATAATTTCGAAAATTGTGGAAAAATTTTTTTTAACACTTTATTACAAGATAACGGCTGGGCCGATCTTTACTAAAAACTAATCAGCACGACTCCCAACCAATATCTTTCGAACGCGATTTAAAATTTCGAAATCGATTCAGATTTGCGATCTAAAACATGGACGATTTTTTTTTTTACTTTTTTGCTATTTATAAAGAAGCGGTTTGGCCGATCGTACAAACAATAGTTCTCATCTAGATACATCGAATGGCTTTTAAATTTTTGAAATCGGCCCACCCGTTTTTGAGAAAACGTCGATCTACGGCAAAAAATCTGTTCACGTACACACACACACATACTTTTTCCAAATTTGGTCTCATTCGATTCAGAATGGCTTGAAACGTGGAGAAAACATAAAATTAGCGAATCGAATTGATGAGAACGTAAACTTCTCCTTCGGGAAGTTAATAACTTGTTCGTCCCTAATTTTAATCTCGTGTGTAATTTTGCTTAGTCTGTAAAATACGTTATACCAACTTATCAAAATTGTCGGAATCAAGATTTAAAGGCGCCCTTTTTGTGGAACTACCCATCTATTCCTTCTTAATTATGTATACCATGTTATTAAAAACATTCTACTGTCACATGTTATTAAAAACATTCTACTATTATAAAAATCAATACACGTGTTTAATTTTAATCTTGTGTCTTAATATCACTTTGTTTGTAAAACACATTATTCTCATCAAAATTATCTTACTCATAATAAAAGTCTTCCATATGGAGCCGTCAATCAGTTTCCTTTTAATTATATGTACCACGATATTAAGAACTACTATACTATTATATATATAGTAGATTTTATGTTATATATCACTACTACAAAAATCAATACTTTAATAACTTGCTCAACCTTAATTTTAATCTCGTGTCCTAATATCGCTTACTCCGCAAAATACGTAATACTTATCAAAATTATCCTGATCATAAATTAAAAGAAGCCCCCTTGATGGCTTTGCTCCGTGTTGCAGCAGTTGATCGCAGCATCCGACCGGAATGTTAATATTCTCGGTTGCCTTGATGACTCTAGTTCATCCAGCCCCACTGATCACCATATATGCATATCAGTTGCACCCCCCATTCGAGGAGCCCTATAACGGTGTGTAACTGTTTGTGTGCGCATATTAATGATACATTGTTAAGGTGCCTCCGAATTTCGGGAATATTTGTCATTAAAGCAATAGGCATCGAACCGAATTTGGAATTGTTTGCAATTGAGTTAACATATTATTCAACTCTAGTCCTTGCCGAGATAATTCACTTTGGTTTTAGTTATACTTGCTCTTAGGTTATCAAAAATTGTATATTACATGTAATTGATAAAATTGAAATATTACCTGCCTAATATTAGGCTATTCGACCGACTTGACTAGGAGAAAACTACTTGCAACAATAATTGAAATTAGGTGCAATTGGCATTTTATCTTGCATAAACTTCTTGATATGCACATGGGTTGCTCTTGGAAGCTCATAAATTTCAAAGTACATGGGATTAATTTTTAACTTCCCGTAGGGTAAGTTATAGTAATGAGCCAAAAATCAGAAATGAAAATATTTACATAAAGAATTGCATTGCATTGAAACGTGAATATTTCGGAGGTTTCTGAACGTTTTGACAAACCTCAGAAAAAATAGATGTGTGTGTATGTATGTATGTGTGGATACAATTTTCCGAGAATACTGCTCAATCGATTTTAATGATTGTATAAGTAATAGATTACTATTGATAGGTAAATATGCTGATTAGTTTTTGGAAAAGGTCGGTATAGCCATTTCCGAGATACGAGGCAAAGTGTGCAGAAATTGGAAACTTGTTTTTTGCGAGAACCGGGCATCAGATTGGAGCGATTCAAAAAGATTTAATTCGTAACGATGAGGAGAAGTGGTGTTTTATTTTTTTCAAAGGCAGGTCTATGTGTTTTGAAGATACAGAGCTAAATGTGCAAAAACTTGCACCCGATTTTAATAATTATTTGAACAACTTTCTGCTTGTGTTCACGAAATAATTGCTTTTGAAGAAAAAATAATAATTATTTCAAAAATAATTATTTTTCCAAAAATCTTTTTTTGAATATCAAAAACAATTCGGATTTTAACCCTTTTCACTCGGGAATTCCGAGATTCGTATAAAATTTGCATTTGAGTGGAAAGGGTTAATTTTAATTCTGGCAAAAGTTCTAAAGCACACTGATATACTTTAAATAAATAATTTTAACCTTGCAATTCAGTTTATATAATTCTTATAAATATTAGAAAATATTATAGTATTTATAATAATCTATTTGAAAACATTTAATATATTTTTCGAATATTTTGTTACGGTACGGGAGGTTCCAGCAATTTGCCTTAAGGCACCGTGCCATGCACCAATAGTTCAAATTTTTTCATGATTATTACGGTCAAAACTATTACGCCATTTCGGCTTGACGTTGAGTTCTGGGACTATATATATATATATATATATATATATATATATACTAGCTGACCTAGCAAACGTAATTTTACAATGTGAGGTATTTCTTCAAAATTTCTAGAGAAGCCAAAAAATTACTAATTTATTATAAGTGTGTAAGGATTTGGCGTGTGAGTGGTATAGACAATTGGGTAATATAAAAACAATAAAACTCCGAACTATACTTTTTTAAATATACATATAAATTGCGTGTGATCGACATAATAAATAAAAAATTAATATATTAATTTAAGTATCCGAGTTTCCGTAGGACCTTATAATACTAGAAACTATTCTAGTTTAATAAATTAATTTTTTATAACTAATAAATATTATACATTATTTTAAAATAAACAAATATGTGCTTAAAACACGGTGTATATCTTAAAATGTATATTAATGTTTGAAATCTGTGCTGCGGTTTTTGAGAAAACATTTTTTCAATGAAATACAGGATTTTTTGGTGACCAATTTTAGTGTCAAATGATTCAGGTTTACTTGAAATGTAGAAATTGAACTATAAAATTAACAGAACGGATTTTCTTGTGAAAACATAAACTTCTCATTTAGGAAGTTTGATATTGTGTTTGGCATAATATATATATCACATACTATTATTAGTTCTTACAGATAAATCAATATATGACAGACATAAAACTTAACTCGCAGTAACAGATAACTAAAAGCCTTCTTTTACAAGTTTATATCCTGATATAAATATATATATATATATATATATATATATTTGATTTAGTAGGAAAGTTACTTGCTCCGGATGAAATCCTTACTATGTCAAATTAATATCAGATAAATCAAATGAAACTCGTTAAATAGAGATATCATATTGTTGCGCAAAAAATCAATAACATCTATCACAAGAAAAAGATATTTTATTTACGTTCTTCACTTTCGATAATTTTCTAAGCCCACCAAAGAATTTAAAAAATAGGTTTAAAAGATTAAAAATACTTGTTTAATTTTAATTTAATAAATGTTCGTATTGCGCGCCAATATTTTCTACAATTTTATTTACATTATCGGAAATCAAATAAATTGCCGATTATAAAATATTTATTCTTTAATATCGTGATAAATTTCATAAATTTATCTGAACAAAATTTTACATCGCTCAAAACAAACTCAATGTCAATTATTACTTTTTCTCTCGCTTACTAAAATTGACGCGACCTGCCAATCTCCCACAACATAGTTATTCTTACACATATATTCTTTTGTGTTTATAATAAAATTTAAGCACCAATGTCATTTTGTTTACGAATATTTCTTCAATCAATACAAAAAAGAGTATACAACTTGGTGAAATCTATTTTGGTTCGAACTTTATCAACTTTATCTAACTTTACACTATTACTATTACATTTTAAATGTCTTTGCTTTGAGAAATACAGATTGTATATGTATCTTGAGAAATAAAAAAATCAGTTATATCAACTATGATTACAATATGGTTCGCCTACAAAATAGATATAAAAATTAGAAAAAAAAATACGATGGATATTCAGAAATATAGAGTAGTCACATAATATTTTGCCTTTGTAATCAGTTATTTTGTTTTCCCATACATATGACCCTGTGCTTTTTCAATTAGTCATTTCATTTTAATGTCAAAAACAAAACTGATATATTTTCTATGTCTTTGACAGAACTCATTATTTTTTCATATTTTATGTTTTTTTTTCTTTTCATATTACATGTGTGGGCAATGGAAAGATATAAGCTCTAACTAAATGCAAACAAAATGAAAACTTGCAGCATTGAAATGTTCACATCAATCGTATTATCAAGTGCGCATCTATGTGCCTAAAAAAGCCTCACAGAAAATTCATTTTGTAATAAAAAAAAATATTAATGTAAAAATAAAAACTGAATCATAAAATAGTAGTAGTTGAGAGTATTTCTGGTTTTTAGAAAGCACCAGCAATTATAATCACATTACGCAATTATCAGATAATTTTGTAAAAACACAAATAGTAATAAAGTAATTGTTACTTCAAGATTAAATCCAATTTATATAATCAATTATATATATATATATATATATATATATATATATATATATTAGGGTGGTCCGTAAAATGGTCATTTTCGAATTTTCTTGCTCCCAGGGGCTCAAATGGTTCCAAATTGATGGAAAACAATTCTCTGAAAGTTTTAGCTTTTGAAATTAACGTTTAGATAGAGCGCAATTCAATCAAACTTCGTATGGAAAGAGCATGGAAAAAAATTTGAAAATTAAAAAAAAAATGTTTTAGTTATAACTTAGCGACAAATGAATGAGTTCATTCATTCATTTGTTCGCTAAATTACATCTAAAAAACATTTTTAAAATTTTTGAAAATTTTTCCATGCTATTTCCATACAAAACTTTGATTAATATTAAGAGCTAAAACTTTCAGAGAATTATTTTTTATCAATTTGGAACCATTTGAGCCCCTGGGAGCAAGGAAATTCGAAAATTACCATTTTAAAGACCACCCTAATATATATATATATATATATATATATATATATATATGTATTATTGATATATTGCAGTTTATGTCTGTTTGTACGAAATTGCATAATTTGCTCAACAGCCGCAGGATATATTAATCTGCACATCAATAATAGTAATTTATGTGTCTCCATTATTCGAATTGACAATTCAATTGAGCAGTTGCTTCACGTAATTGTAATTTTAACATAACATGTGTGTTTTCAAAAAGTAGTCTAATAATCGAATTAGTGCTTTTGTCGAATAAGATAGAAAACTAATGGCTAATTCCATTCCGATCAATATCTACTAATTACTTATGATTTGAATAATTAATGGACACTGAACTTTACGTGATTCTTTGGCTTGGTCTAAAATATTCGCAAATTTCTTGTATCGGTGATTTATATTGGAAATTTATTGTATCGGTGAATTATATTGGAAACTTATTTTATTTTTTATATATTTTTATATTTTTATTCATTAACTTTACATGTTATTTATTTATAATTAACATTGCAGTAAGGTCCGTTTCATTAAATTAGCATCTAATTATCAGGTAGAGTCAATTGGTCAATTTTTGTAAAATATATTTCTATTTTGTCATAAAGTGGTGAAATTAATATTTGCAGGGCTTGTTTTTATTAACCTAAACCTTTATGAGCCGCGTAACTTTTAGGTCACATTCCAAATTTTGCGATATTTTACCAAATATTAATGCAGTTTTTTGTTAGATAATAATGCATAAATCTTAAATCTATAACGCTGTTAAGACAATCGATATCAATATTTAGGATGTTTGCTAGGCTTTTCAACCTAAAATAACATTTTTATACACATACGTGAGAACATTAAAGGCCGCTGTGACTTGAAAGTTACATAATTCATTACTACCAAAAATAATATTTAAACAGATTTTTTTTAATTGCATATATATATATATATATATATATATATATATATATGTTTATAACTAACTTCCTGTTGGGTAAGTTATGGCAATCACAAAAAAATCTAAAATAAAAATTTTGATATATTTTCTTTCTCTGCATTCGCGCGTTTGTATGATATGTGGAACTATTTTCCATCTACTCAAAAATGTACAAATAAAGTTAAAATACAAAAAATAAACATTTTTTTCAAAAAAGTAATTTTATTTTAAAATTTTCAAATTTTTCAAAAATCTAATTTTTTCAAAATTTTCAAAAATTGTAAATCTTTTAGAAATTTAAATTACAGCCATGCACCGTAAGTCACCGGTTTTTTGTTCTCCTAATTTTTTTGGATGTAAAACAAAAATTCGTTACATAGATGGTTAATTTGTTAAGTATCATTAATAAAGTGAAAATTAACCAATTCTTATGATACTAATTATTTATAAAATTTTGTCAACGTTTTCCACGACTCTATCAATATTTGTAGTGAGGTCAAGTTATCAAAAATCATTCAATCATTGATTGGATACAAGTTTTTTGGTCTCTTTGGCGTTGGAATGAATAAAAGTTTTTTGGTCCCTCACAACAGTTTTTTTCAGTTTTACCTTTAATTGGAAGTGATTAGTTGATGCGTGATATAATGTTTATATTGCATGTTATATTGTATGTATATATATATAATAGATAGATATATGTATATCTATATACACAAACCAAGACTCTACCATTTAATATATATATATATATATATATATATATATATATATATATATATATATATTATATTTAAATTTCATTGTATATATAAAACCATACTGAAAAATTCTCTAAACTATTAGTTTGCTACAGAATTATGTATTATAAATTAGGTTTTATTCAATTTATGCTTTTATAATGTTTTATGTTGATCTAAAGTGTTGAACACGAAGTATTAATTAATTATATTAATTAAATTTAACACCTAAAGTGAAATGTTGGCCATACATACAAGTTCACTGTCCTCAGCACGAGTTTGCCATATAAAAATCGAAAGTCATTAAGTTATAAATTACAGCGACGTAACCAACGAGTAATCGATAAAATTATAATTATTCACATTTTATCGATTTTTCAAACTATTATATACTGATGAAACTAAGTACGAGTATATCTCTAGAAATTTAGTTATTTCTATGGTGCTATAATTTTATGGCAAATGTTAAAGAAAACTGAGTGGAAGTGGCGTTTTGCTTTGAGACAATTGACTTAATCGACTTAATTTAAGAAAATGAGATTTAGTTTTGGAAATTCAAATTGTCACGAAATTTTTTCATAGTTCTTTAATATTTTAGGGTGTTTGTTGAGACCATAAATCACTATACAAAGATTCATTAAAATTATAAAAAATAACAATTAATTGCTAAGACTGCTCGACCGAAACTAATCAACACGATTCCCAACTGATATCTTTCGAATGGATTTTAAATTTTCAAATTCGATTTCCGAATTTAGATATAAACTTTGACTAAAACCGTTGCATTTATATAATTCTAAAGAAACGGCTTGGCCGATTTTGTCGCAAAAATTATCAACATGAGTTCATAACAAATTTCATATAATTATTTGAAATTCTGAAGTAGGAAATCAGTTGATGTTTTTTTCAATTATGTTGTTCAATTATGTCAAATCGTCCATTCAGAATGACTTCAAGCGTTAAAAAAACGTCCGTTTTCCCAGCCGTTTCGAAGATACGGGGCGAAAAGTGCCAAAAACAATGATTCAGTTTTTGAGAGAACGATTTGAATGATTTAAAAAAACTTTTTACTTGTATTGACAAAATGAAGAATTGATTAAATTTTTGGTAAGACAAGTCTAGCGGTTTCGGAGATACAGAGAAAAAAAAATATATTTGGCGGTCAAAAATTATCATTAGACATATGCACATTAAATTATCAGATATTTGATAAAATTTTTAAAAATGAGTACTAATTTTGTTACAATTTTGTTGGGCTCCGTACTTTGATAGTTAATTTTTAAAGTTTACTTACACTGTTTCAATATCAAAATTTTCAGAAAAAAAATTTTTTCAAAATTTTCTAAAATATACAAAGTTTTATACTTCAAATATAAATTTTAAATTTACAATTCAGTTTGAAAATGTTTATACTTCAAATGCGTTAATCTAAACGTAAGAAAAATATCCTCAGATAGATTTATTCGGCACCTCTCGCTAATGTAAACTTTATTTATTTTTGAGCGATAAGATCGTCACTGTAAGAACGATAAGATATATAGTGATTGATTATAATTATCTATTTGAAAATATTAAATCAATTGATATTAATCATTGATAAATATTTATTGATTACTGATTTTTTTTCCTCGAATATTTAATTCTGGTACGGGTTCGTAATTTCCAGCAATGTGCTTTAAGGCACGATGCCTTGCACCACTAATTTTTTTAAATAATATGATTATTCTAGAGTAGCCATGTATTAATTTTCTTTATAAATTAATCCTCTTATTAGACGAAGGTTGGAAATGGTTGAAATTGTATCATGTTTCTCCACAAATTAGCGTCTGAACAGATGACAGTCGCGCGAAATACACTAATTCGCACCATTGAATATGTATGATGAGTTCCAGGTCGTAATTCGTATATAGTGTCAATCGCCTATCGCTGTGTCAACGCCGCCACCAGCACGCGTACAAAGCTCAGCTTTGTGCTTTTGATGCGCGTTCAAAGCTCCCATAGCCACTAGTGGGGAAAATAGTGTGTTCGACATTCAAAGATAGACTTGTGGTGTATGGCATTGTTTCTTAAGGCAAATTGCTGGAATTTTCTGTACCAAAAATTAATTTTTTTTAAAAAGGATTGAAAATTTATTTTAAACTTTGAAATACTTGATCCTTGAGAATTTTGTAAAAAATAGACTTTTCAAAAAAATGATTTTTTTGAAAAAAAAAATTACTGATAAAATGACTTTTTTTTTAAAAAAAAAGGACGTTTTTTCATATTTTCCATATTTGAAATATTTCCAAAATGTTGAACTTTTTTCAGCACCGCACTGCTTTAGCTGCATAGAGACGAAATATGGAAGCGCATAAGCGCCGCGTCGCTGTTAAACAGACAAACAATGCTGCGGGACCCAAAGAAATGTAATGATCATTTTTTACCACCAAATGGCATTTTTTACTCCATCTCCGAAACCGCTGAACCTGCCTTTTCAAAAATTTAATCGGTTCTTCATTTTGTCAATACATGTAAAATGTTTTTTGAATTATTAAAATCGAACGCTTTGCTCTCTTAAAAACTGAGTTAGAGATTTTGGCACTTTTTGCTCCGTATCTTCGAAACGGCTGCACCTGCCTTGTCCAAAAACTGATCAAACGTCTCCTTATCAATAGGAATCGAATGTTTTCTGAATCATTCAAATCTGTGGAACCGTGTTCCTAAAATCGTCGACAAAAATTTGTATCCGAACACACACACACACATACATTATTTTTTTATAAGGTATACCAAAATGTTCAGAAACCTCTGAAACGTATAGATATATAAACATTTGTTTTTTCGATTTTTTTGCGATTACTGTAACTTACAGGAAGTTAAAAATCGAAGTTTAGGTAACCTTCGATAAATAGTGACAAGAAAATTTTAAATAGAAATCAACCTAAATAGTGTATTGTTCAAGTTAATACTTGTACAAAGGAACGATTGCGATACCAATATAATCGTTCATCAGTTACCTTATAGTTCGAAATTCGATATATAGTATTCTATTTTCCATCCCTATTTTTCACAATACGGTTGTCAAAAAGCGTCAGTGTCCTTAATGAACTACTTTTTGCATCTGCCGTGAAAATACGTGTGATTGAATTTTTGATGATCAGTCTAGAGAGAAATCGGCCGGATTTCAAATTACGTCTGCTCCGTTGAATTTTTGTGTTAAATCGGATTTTCAAAACTTACATAACTACGTTGAGTGATTGTAACTTTCGACAAAATTAAATATATGATTTACGAGTGTAAGTTCTAAATGCTAAATGTAAGTTTTAACCTAACTGAACTGTTTTTTGTTGATGCTAGTTAGTTTTAAATTTACAATTTGTTCTGATTATATAAGTTTTTTTTAAATTATAGATCAAACGTGATCGCATATAAGTGTAGAAAAATTATTCTGACCAAAAGCGCCAACTTTTGATGGAACTGGCTCATACAAATATTTTTTAGATATATTTTTTAATATTTTTGTTTCTCAAAATCGACCAATTTTGAAAATTTAATTCTTGAAAACTTGGGGCAAAGTGTTATTATTTTTACAAATTACAAACAATTTACAAATGAAAAAATACTAGCTATAATTAAACTAATTTAATTAAATAAGGTAAAGAAATTATAATGAAAATCACAGACTAACATAAATAAATGGTTGATATTTGCATATTTTCATATGTGTGTTATTTTATTTTATGTTAAAATTTGACGCATTTAAACTTTCATTACTACATATAATAATTGTTGATGTAACAAACACTATATTTTAAAAATCAATATTAGGGAAGTACATAAAAATTTATAGCAGCAATACTAAAACTAATATTATGTTATTATGCTTTCTCACAGGAAAAAACTGGATACATTGCCTCGAGAGAGGGTATGTACACAATTGTAAATATTTAGATCGATCCATGGTGATTTCAATATTTCTCACATATAAGTAGGACACAGAACCAACTTTGCCAAAACTTCATCCAAATCTTTTACCAAGGTATGAATTTGATATTTATTTATTTATTTATTTGGCATCTAATAATACAACATTTTATTGCATCTCATTTTTGGAAATAAAAGAATAAAATTAAATTGATACATCTAGAAGTTTTTTCCAAGCCGATGTTGTCGACATATGATTTTCATCATGCATGCATATTAAATAATGAATTATACATATTTTTTTTATTTTTGTTAATTGTTGTTTATATATAACATAGAATATGTTATATTGATTATGAGTTTTAATTTGCAAACTTAAAAAATACAAAAAACAGTTTTTTTATATTTGATGATCTTAACTAATAAAATCTTCATTAATCGTAGTTTCCCTAATTAAATCTTTATTCCACATCTTTTCCACGCACTTTTATTTTTAGCCATACTGTTAGCTATCAATTAAGAGTCATGGAATATCATGTATTTCGTTGAAATAGATAGACGAATTTACATCCGTTTTCATTGCTATAAATAGTAAGGCAACCTCATGTACTAGTTGACGGAATGTATATGATGAATAATTGATAAGGAATAATCTAGATAAACGATAATCGTCATTCATTCCCGATTCATGATACATGTATTTAAATTCTTTCGAATAAGAATAGTACCTACATACATGCCTAATAAAACCGTAATGATTTTCCAGTGAAATATTCAAGAGCAATTCTTTAAAATACCTTTAGCAAATATAATTTATATAACTATAACATAATATGTTTTATTAAATTAATTATTCTTAAACTATAAAAATCAAGAGTATGTTGTATACAATAATCTACTAGTATTATTTTTCATTCAGTTAACCATTGCTATTTAAGAACACAGTCTAGCAACCACTAGCTCTAGGTTAGATACCCGATTGGATATCAAGCAGTATCAGGTTTTTCTTGAGATTATACATCTCAAATATGATGTCAAGTAAAATAGCTTTTCAGGGCATTTTTCATTATTGGTATGTTGAAACCACTATTATCGGATATAATCTCATCAGAAAGAAAATGGACAGCTACTGGGAACACATAGTTCTAATTCCTAAAGAGTTTGTAGATTTTTTCTTAGTGTGCTAGTATAAATCATGGAGTTCAATAGCCTGTTCAATTGAGAATTAAGAGATATATTTCGGACATGTTAAGTTTAAATTACTTCAATTATTTATCTTACGATTTAATGGGGATCTTATGACGAACCACATATTGATTTGCCTGTCTATTTTGTGTTGGCTAAATATTCGACTGAATTTTATATTTATTTGAAAAAAAAAAATTTTCAAAACTGTGGAAATGCTTGAAAATCAGCAAAAAAGCCGAGATCAAATTTGAGATTAAGAAAGGACACCCATAATTCTAAATATTCTATCATTATTAACGAATCAGGTGCGGGCATCTAAAAGTATTTTGATTTTAAATGACTACAAAAATTTGTCTAAAATGAATTAGTTAGTGCTATATAAATTGGCATTATATTTGTTATTAATATTTTGTTTCTTGTATCTATTTGAAATGAATTACTTTGTAATTTAATAAAATTGTGGAGATGCTTGAAAATCAGTGAAAACGTCATATATTATTTTATATTGTAGGTATTCTCATCCAAATTTTCTATTATTATTTTATCCTAAATAAATTGTGATACAATCAGAAACTAATCATACAATTAATAAATCAATCATACAATTCAGAAATTGAACTTTAGTTACTGTTCGAATCATCCCTTTAGACATATCTTGTTAATAATTAATTTAGGTTAACTTTTTTTCTTTATCTCATCAATTTCAAATTTGAAATGTCTACCGATGGATAGCATTATAGCAATCTTAACACTATACACTAATAATACAGAATGACTTTCTAGACGATTTGTAATTATATAGATTTATATCGTTAAATTTTATTTTAATTATTTGATAATAGTTTAAATAACAGCATGAGATCATCGATAAAGTTCAAGTTACCAAATTCAATTACTTATGACCACTTGAGCCGCAACTAGAAATTGTCGGTGTTTAAAAACTGGTTTTAATAACTAGTTTCAAAAAAAAAATATGAAATTCGAATTTGTTTTTCTTTTAGAAAGTACCGGTTTTATTAATTATCAATATTTGTATCTTTGTATGCAAAAAATTGCTTAAACAACAAATAATTAATTGTTTTTAAAAGTATTTAATTCTGGTCAATAGTTATTTATTTGTTCTACTAAACTGAATATAAAAATATTATCGATAAAATTTAACAGTAAATAATTACATTCAAAACTACTTTTTATCATTAAAAATTTTCTGTTAAAATTTATTTGTTTGTATATTTTGAGTTCATATTTTTTTTATAGAAACTTGAAACCGGTTTAAACCGGGTTTTAAAAAAATCTATTTTAAATCACTTTTTTTTCTAACTTTAAAACTTGATTTCTAAAAAAACGGTTAAAACCGTTTTTCGCAAAAAATACTATATGTAAACCAGTTTTCTAAACCGGATAAAACCGGCTTTCGAAAAAAATACTATTTGGAAACCAGTTTTCTGCAAAAGCAGTTTTCGGATAAACATAAATCATTTGCTAACCATTCAGATTCCAAAACAAAAATAAAGACGAACAAATAGTTTTTTTTTATAAAAACTCGAGACCGGATAAAACCGGTATTTTGAAAAAATACTATTTGTAAACCAGTTTTCTAAAGTGTAGATTTTTGTTAAATCCAACAAAATTGTTGACCACACAGGTTTAAAAATAAAAATAAAAATCTAGCAAATAATTGTCTTTTATAAAATCTTAGAAACCAGTTAAAACCGGTTTTTCGGAAAAAATACTACTTGGGAACCAGTTTTCTAAAATGTCGGTTTCTGTATAAACCCTAATTTAACTCTAAACCATACAGGTTTGAGAACAAAAACAATGACAAACAAATATTTTTTTATAAAAATTCAAAACTGTTTAAAACCGGTTTCCCGGAAGAAAAACTATTTGGAAACCAGTTTTGTAAAATGTCGGTTTTTGTATAATTATTTCATAACAATACAGGTTTAAGAGCTTCGAAAACCAGTTTTCTAAATTGTCGGTTTTCAAAACCGTAATTGAAACCATACAGATTTAAAAACAAAAACAAAACTCCTTTCTATGTTTAATCCTACTGGCGAAGTTACAGTCGTCTCCCACGCTGTCATTTATATCGGATTTTGGTTAACATTGGTCCAATTCCGTTTCTTGTCCAAAATGTTACCGATCAGATATAAATTCAATGAATTGATGTTCCCGGGATGTTTATCTGCTCTTGTCACTTAATATTGGGCCATGAATGGCCTAAACCTAAAGTATTATCTGTGTAAAGCTATCCGTTATAAACGCATTACAAAGCGTTAGTCCCTCTTAATCTATGAAGGAGCTCCGTACAGCTCTCGTGGTGTTAGGAGATAATGCTGATGTGCTGTTCCAGTATGCACAACTTATTTATGATGGCGTATCAATGTATACAAGTTTATAACTGTATTATACTCTGCATTATATACAGTATGTCATTCAATTTTATGTCGAAAGTACCTACTAGACACTAGAGAGAACGCTGGAACGACGAGATATGGAAGGATCAAATCATAGATTGTAGCATACGTGTAAAAACATTTCGCTATTTTATTTATACTGGTGTATGAGAGGAAGAAAGGATTTGTTTTTGTTGTTTATCTTCTTTATGGATAATGCCGAATTTCTTTTCTCCCAGGGGCTCAAATGCTTCCAAATTAATAAGAAAAATTATCTGAAAGTTTTAGCTTCTAATATTAACTTTAAGATAGTCTGCATTCCAACCAAAGTTTCTTGATTCGTCTTCCTAAGTAAATACTTATTTCATGAAACATATCAAATTTTTGTTTTTTTTTTTATTTATGATCGAAATAAGCAAATACAATGTTGTTCTCAAAATTTTGATTCACTTGTTGCTGTTATAAAATTCCAAGAAAAGAAACGGAATTTTACTCATGTTATTTCCATAGAAACTTTGGTTGGAGTGGGAACTATGTAAGCATAATTTAAGGAGCTAAAACTTTCAGAGAATTTTTTTTTATCATTTTGCAAGCATTTTAGCCCCTAGTAGCAAAAAAATCGAAAACATCTATATTAGGAACCACACCAATATCTTGAAGTTTTTATATTTTTTGTTTGACTTTGTAACATATTTTTATTTAACAAAGAATGTTATTGTTCTAAATACTGAGTTACATCTGATGGAATAAGATTTCCTTCTTTAATTATAGTAAGGGCTCACTCTTGAATAAGTGGCTAGAGCGACCGGACCTGTATCAGAGGTCCCAGGTTCGATCCCGCTTTGAGAAACCTGATGTCAAGCAGTAGTGACATCGATTTTCACTTGGAAATGTAGAAAGCAATATGTTTCCAAGTGAAAATCCAAGCTCTAATCCGACATTGTTCCATCAATAAAATATTCAGTCTATTACAGAAATTGTAATAATAAAATTTATCACACAGAGATGAGACAACTTTTTGGGTCGTCATCTCTAAAACCGATGTAGTATTAAGCCAAATTCGCTCGACAACTTACAACAATTGAATTTTAGAAAAAAATAACATTTCAAACCAAATTAAACTTATCTATGTCATGAAAGCACGTGAGATCAGAAATGAGATAATTTCATTGTTTGGTGTTTTTATTCTATCTTAATGATGATACTTATTTGTTCAGTGACATAATAACTAGCAACAAAATGTTTCTCATTAGAAAAAAACACATTGAATAATTATATAAATAACGATTATTTTAAACAAAATCGGTTTTGGCTTTGGTTTTTCTAGATTTTAAGTTTCTAGCACTTAAAATCATAAATGAACTTAGATGAGATCAGAAATGAATTCATGTAAGATAAGGTATGAACTAAGGTGAGATCAGAACAAAATGAAACCAAAGTGTTTTTCATGACCTAAAATAGTACAATTTGATTTAAAATGTTAGTGTTTTCAAATTTATTTGTTTAGTAGGGTTTTTCAATTTTGATAATGGCACTGATTTGCTCAAATAAATTATAGCTGTTGACATATATCTTACATTTGTGACGTCGTAACCAAATCCCAAATTTAAATGGTTTGCTTTCCTTTTGTAAATAACGAAGCACAATCAAACACAACGAAATACATCAAGGATTTTTTTATGCGTCAAAAATATATTATAATGATATATTATATATATATATATATATATATATATATATATATATATATATTTGAGAATTCTGTTTATATTACATATATTAGAAGTATAACAACGCTAAAAAATGATCCTAAAAATGTATTTAATCAAGCGGATTATTTCACATTTTACTTTTATTTTTACCAAATAGCATTTGTTAACTTTTCCGTAAATCTCTATTACGCTAGGTTGCAAAAATAATGACATCGTTTCTGTGTTACTCGAGGCATGAAAATAATGAGATATTTTCATAATTAATAAGTCATCAGGCATGAAAATTGCTATCTTGCAAGAATTACTTTTACTCTGATATACCTATAATTATTTATTACTTCGTTGCAAAAATTATACACTTTAAAAGTATATATTGATAAAAAAGTTATAAAATCTGATATAATAGAGAAAGTTAAAGGCAACGGAAATTTCATGTTTTTTTTTTAATAAGGACAAAAATTATTACAATATCAATTATAGTTTTGACTTTTTTCTATTCAAATTTTGTGTTATAATTTTGATTTCTTTATATAATACGGAATATAACCTTGATTTAGTATTACGCCAGAAATGTTCATTTGCAGAGTTGGATTAACTTTTTTTTTAATTTACCTCTTGCAAAATCGCTTTTTTTAACTTAATTTCTACAATTTTAAACACACTCACCATGATGAATTGGCTAGGAGTTTTACTGAATATAGTCATATAGTTGTTTATTTAATATGTGTTATTTGTTGGTCACAATATAATTGCTCAAAGTAAAATTGGATATATGTGTCCCGCCTTACCCTATAACTTGCCTAAAATTTACCCATTCAAAGCATTGAGTAAAAAATTCTTTCGTTCTATGATATAAATTAAATCCAATATCCAGTAAAGTTAGTAAAAGAAATCCGTTTCATGGGTTATTATTAGAAATTGGGTTATTTTCATGTTTATATCTTCTTACTCGCTTTTTCAGTACATATTAAACAAGTATTGAAGTATCGTATCACTTTACAATCAAAGCAATGAATTACGCAAAGGCATTTTAGAGCATTTCGGAAGCTTTTTTTAGGATATTCAGCACTTTTAGGAAGCTTTTGAAAGTCGACAAAGTTTGAAAATTTTAAGTTCATAGTTACGAATAGTCTTAATTCTGGAAAACTTGAGTCAGTTTTATCGTATCTTAGAAATGTCATTTACGGTTAAGATTATAAATAACGAAATAATAGAAATTAACCACAATAAACGAAAAATGAAATCTTTGTTACGTAAAGAACCAAAAATGATAATTTTTTGCAATTTTTGTATGGGTGACCTCTAAGGGGGGGCCCGAGAGATGAACCACAGACATGGATGGATCGGCCTTCCAAAGTTAGAGGGGGGCGGTCATACATTTGTACGCTATTGGAGCGCTCTAAATGGGCCAAATGGCGATTTTTCAAAATTGGACCCAATCTTTGGGTCAATGCACGGGACATCAGAATTCATTTCAAATATGGTTTCTTTTGCAAAGTATCTACCCCAGTATCCAAAAATTATATGTGCGTAACGGGGCAGCAGAGATGTCTGTTTTCACTTAAAAATATAAATGATAAATTTGTTTATAATTAAAAAATAGCCAATATTGGGCACTGCGGTGTGAAATGTCAATGAAAAATTTCTCTATTTACTATTTTTCCCTGAATTGAGTTGAAACTCAGCTCACGGACCACCCTAGGGCAGTACTACTCATTGGATGGATACAGCAAGTATCATAAAAATTGTAAATTTTTGATAATGCAGCATTTTTCTGAAAATCTTGAAAAACGAAAAAACCGTAGCAAGTTGCAAGAGAGAATTCCTCCCAGGCCCTGTACACCTTATACTTATACTTTATCCGTAGCTCTCGTCGCGAACTCGATGGAGTGCTCTTAGAACCAAATGAGAATAGATAATGAGATAAACTTCCGAGCGAGGAGCGCTTCTTAAATGCAATAACAGAAAAAGTTATGAGAAAACGTCCATAATAATATGAATTCGACGCCTATACCGTATTCATCGCTAATTAGATTTGCTTTTGACTATATCAAAGTTTGGTTTATCTTTGTATTTTATAAACCGACGAGGAAAGTATCGGCGTTTATTCGAAATTATAATATTCCTCTAAGGAAGATTTATGAAATAATATAATGGTAATCATATTTCTCAATGCGGGCTTGCACGTAGGTAAGCGAGTAAGTGCGACGGGACAAAATTCAGAGGTCCCGGGTTCGAGACCCGGTTGTCAAGCAGATATGACAACGGTTTTCACATGGAAATATAGATAGCAATATGTTTCCAAGTAAAAATAGTCATTGCCCGGCATTGCTGCATCAAGAAAAGTCAGTTCTCTTAGATTAATTCTAATAATAAAATCAACAAATATGGATGTATTAACCATCGAAAAATACGAAGTATGGAGAAGTTCCAGCCCAACAGCTCATAAGGACGTAAGGTTGCTGCTGATTGCTGCTAAGATATGTGAAAAGAAATCTCAATGGAAATAAAATTTTGTTTAATTTTTAAACTAGGTAGTGGTGCATGGCATCGTACCTTAAGACAATTTGATAGAAACTTTACTTACTGAAAATTATTTTTTTCAAAAAAGCCTTGCAATTTTTTGGAAATTTTGAAACAATTAGATTTTTGAGAATACTGAAATTTTGAAAAATTTAAAAATTTTGTGTACATTGATTTTTTTCTGTGCTTTTTGAAATTTTTGGATTTTTTTTAGTAATCGCGCGTGTTCTTGTTTTAGAGACGAAATATCGAAGCGCGTGAGCGCCGCGTCGAAGTCTTACGGATAAACATTGGTGAAGAACTCATAAAAATATTAACCCATATTTCAGTTATCATCAATAATTATTGTAAACACACACACACACACACACACATATATATATATATATATATATATATATATACATATATATATATATATATATATGTATATATATATATATTTGATGGCATAAAGTTTAAGAAGCTTAATTTGAGTTATAAGTGGATTTACAGGGTTCGATATTAAAGGAATCAATTTCTTTTTACCGTGATCAAAAATCGTTTAAGTAACTTAGGATATCAACACTCGAAAATAGGCGGAAACATTATGTACGGAGATAGAGAAAGATTTCAGATGATGGAGCATTAAAAGCAAAAAGTGACTGGATTTCCATATCAAATAGGGATTGTAACACTTAAAAACACTATAAATAACTGATTAAGTTTTCAACTTATTCATTAATTTGATATGCGTTTAAAAATTATTTAATCTCATCTTCAATAGTGAAAAACAAGAGAAAGGATATAACAAAGATTTATGAAGTGAAAAATAATTATCTTATAGGATATAATGATAATTATTCATTATAGTTCCTTACATCTTTTTAATCCGCTTTATCATTAAATTAATACTTCATAAAAACTTTGTTTCTTTTGTGGTAAGTATAACATTACACACAAGTAGATAATATAAATAAAGTCCCTTATGTTTAAAAAAAAATCATGAAAACTTACGTTTTAACACAAAACTTACATTTTGTATTAAACTTTCATTTAACCAATTTGAATCTTTTTCATAAAACTATAAATTTATAAATAAATTATATATGAGTTTATGTATAAATATCAAAATTTTATAAATTTTGTGTTTATCTATAGTATAGGGCGGGGCACAAAGGCTCAATTTGACTTTGAGCACTTATATTGTGAAAACCAAACCAATTATATCACAACAAATAACATATATCAAACAAAAAGCTATCTGACTATGTTCAGTATAACTCCCAGCTATTAATTCATTATTCTGGAAATGTTTTTTTGTTGTTTTTCAAAAATTTGTCACCTGGTCCTTTTTACCTCATAGGCGGAGTAAAACGGTACTGCCAGGAGGCAAAGAGGTTCAATGTCGTATTTCTAATTTCAGAGTAATTTTATGAAATAATAGCTGCATTATTCAACCAAAGCAAAATATAAATTTCATGGGTACATTTTTTTACAGAGAAAACACTGTTTATAACCTTGATCTGGTATTTCGTCAAAAAATTCCATCAGCTTAATTGGAAACACTATTAATTTAATTTATCTTTTTTAAAATTTTCTTTCTCAAACTGAATTTACTTTTTTACTGACTATTATTGTTTACCAGGGTAAAAGTTCAGTTGATTCTTTTTACCCCATCCGCGCGTAAGCTTTTATAGAGATATAAAAACTGTTGAATATAACTTAAAATCAACAATGTATCTTGTAAAACAATTAAATATAGAACATTTAAAAGTTATATTGGGATCGTTTAAACTAAACAACAGTGCTTACAACCAGAAAAACTAACAAGGAAAGGAAATTGTTTTGTTATGGATTTTCAAACATAGCCGTTTATCTCCAGGTATCAACGTCGTAAAAATCAAGGTTAAGGCCGATATACATTTTTTTCCTATACTTTCAAATATCGTTGTTAAAAATTCTTAACTTTACTTGTTTTTGAGATATAGGTGGTGGACCTTTTTACCAGCAATACTTCGAAGCATGAAGAAAAATAGGTTTGCTACATTTAAGTCATTTTGAATATTATTGTTTCATTTTCATTTTATGTTGCTTCGTGTAATTTTGTAATTTATTACTTGTACTATTTACAATTATAAAATATTCATGCCTTAAGATCGTATAATTAGATTATTTTATGATTTATATATTAAGATTTTGTTATTTCAAGTTCGTCAGTTTATTATAAAAGCAAATATGCAAGAGTACGCATAATTTCATTAATATTTCGAGCTCATTCCGCCCCGCAACATTTTGCCCAATTCAATTATTTGGATAAATAAATCAAAATATCGAAACGGCTTCATTAATTCTGTTCTCCCTGATATCAGATAACGATGTTTGATTTAACAATAATTCACTTTACATCTGTTCTAGAATTCGTTTCGTCAATTAAATCGCAATGTACCACCGTTCACAATATCTCATTACAAATTGATTCAATTTAAATCCCGCGGATTGTAACTTTGATCAATTTAATGCTATTTTATAACGATAAGTTCATTAAGCACGATAATTGTTCTCGGAGGATTAATCTGGCGATATGGTAGCTTAAGAAAATTAATGCCAGATGAATCATATGTATTCCCTGGTGAGAGATGGAATTTGAACTTTGATTACGTTTTTAATATATCATAGTTATTGTTCAAG
The DNA here is from genome assembly GCF_003426905.1 of Ctenocephalides felis. Lineage (NCBI taxonomy): Eukaryota > Metazoa > Arthropoda > Insecta > Siphonaptera > Pulicidae > Ctenocephalides > Ctenocephalides felis. The sequence continues at coordinate 148,750,746 of NW_020538040.1, forward strand.
ATAGTTTTTTTGTCCTTGGAACAATGAGACATATAATCCTAAACTAGTTGCAAGTTTGCATTTTTCCTTAAGGCAAATTGCATTTTCCGAGATGTATAGAAATCGATCTAACATAAACGGTATATGCCTTGAAATCACGGTTCACTATACTAAACTTTAATGAATTTTTTATAATTATGCCACTTTCTGTAGGCCTATATAATTTGGAATGTGTGTTTAGTGGATCATGAACTCTATTCCGTGTGAAATTTTATTAAAAATGCGAAAATTAACATTTAATTATGGGAAAAAATAAAAATTCTAATTACTTTTACCGATTGGACATATAATCAGCACAACTCCTAATTGCTGTTTATTGAACAGTTTTAGAATTTTAAAAATCTGTTTGTGGCAATAACGTCTAAAAATTTTGTTTCTGTCTGGCCGATTATCTTAAAAAGCGAATCAACGTGAATCCTTATCGTGTTTCAACAAATGGCTTTTTTAAAGCCGTTTTGCGAAGATATCGACGAAAGGTCAAATTTTGGCTGGCATACATACACACTAGGGTGGTCCTTAATATGGACATGTTTGAATTTTCTTGCTCCCAAGGGCTCAAATGGTTCCAAATTAATAAAAAAACAATGCTCTGAAAGTTTTAGCTCTTATATTAACTTTTAGATAGTGCGCAATTCATCAAGCTTCGTATGGAAATAGCATGGAAA
>NW_020538040.1:148751549-148780487 GCF_003426905.1 Ctenocephalides felis
ACATGTAGGTGCGTACACCACATATCTTTAGCACTTCCTTGACATGTTGACTGCCTCAGTAAAATTTCATAAAAGCATAAATAAAATCGCGGGTTTATTTTAATTATATTTTTGATAAGAAATACTAAAAATTAGAACAAGGTGATAAAACAAAAAAAAATTGTTTTGGTATGTTTATTATCTTCAGACTGGTTGGTTTAGCCGAAAAACTTGATTTTTGTGGTCATAACGCACGTTAGATGGTTAAACATAGATTAATATTAATTGCAGACCGTTCATACGCGACCTTCCAATGCAGTAAACTTGTTAAATAAATCGAATGAAAACAATAAAATTGTTTTATAGCTTTTATAATACTATTTTTCAATAAAAATGAAATTATCAAGAAAATAATAAATTATTGGCTTTTTATATTTTTTATTATTCACACCGTCTTGAATAGGCGTTATGAGGTATAATTTCTAGATTTCTCTCGACTCTAAATGAAATTCAAAACATTTATGCTATAATGAATAGCTTTTTAGGTTACAAAACTGTTAGCTTTATATAGAGATTCTTTTGTCGATCTGTAGTGGTCCTTAAAATAGTCATTTTCGAATTTCCTTGCTTCCAGGGGCTCAAATGGTTCCAAATAGATAAAAAAAACAATTTTCTGAAAGTTTTAGCTCTTAATATTAACGTTTAGATAGAGCGCAATTCAATCAAAGTTTTGTATGGAAATAGCATGAAAAACTTTTCAAAATTTTTAAAAATGTTTTTTAAATGTAATTTAGCGAACAAATAAATGAATAAAACTCATTCATTTTTCGCTAAGTTATACCTAAAACATTTTTTTTTAATTTTCAAAAAATTTTCCATGCTCTTTCCATACGAAGTTTTATTGAATTGCGCTCTATCTAACGTTAATATTAAGAGCTAAAACTTTCAGAGAATTGTTTTGTATCAATTTGGAATCATTTGAGCCCCTGGGAGCAAGAAAATTCGAAAATGACCTTTATAAGGACCACCCTAATGTATATATATAATTATATTTATATTTATATGTATATATCAATATTGATATTTATTATTTATATATAATATTTATATTTATATGTATATATCGAATATATGTTTATATAATATTTACATGTTACCTCTCGATAACATCGATTTAGCAACTTCGTATTTCATAGTTTTGTTATTTTAAAACATACAGTTCGTTGGCAAAAACTTTATATTACCGTTCGATGACTCTGTGCAATGACCCATGCGCTAATTGGACAAATTTTCTAAAACGTTTTGATTATGAAATTTCTCTATTGATAATTCTATTTGCTCTTGAATTGTTTTGTTCATCAAAGCGCTTCCGTAAATTGTCTCTATTCTTTTACAAAGACGATTTTCTTTGTTGCGGGCATGTGATTTGTTATAAGACAAACAGGTAGTTAAAAGATTATTCCACAAATCAAGAACACAAAGAGCAATTTGTGATTCTATCGATGCAAATAGTACGCAGTTTTTTGTTTGTATTGTATCTCATTGTGGGATACACGTGTTTATCATCTGTAGAAATAATGATGGCGCTGGTACGAATATAATCGCTGAAATTTAGTAATTGAACAAAATGGTTTGATTTCTTAATTTATATAGAGCTAGGCCCACTACTAGCGGGAACAATTGAGTAACCAAATTTCTGTTTAAATATTCTACAGCTCTTTGGAGCGGAACATCTTAATTCCGGGTGTGTATTCCACAAACTACTTGACTTCGTATTTTTTTTAATTAAAATTATTTTTTTAACAATTAACATTAAAAATAACGTAGATATGATAGCCAGCCATTGTTGTAAAATCAACTTTGTGTGACGATTAAGATTTAGCCCATCCAACTTTAAAAACAAACAAGCACAAGTTTTATCCTCTTTTTGCATGAAATAAGTATTCGAAATTATATTTTGGAAAATTTCCATAATAAATATTTTATTAATTTTATTATTATTATTATTTCAAACAGCCATCAGAGCTTAAAAGCTTTCTCATAACTGTGTGTTCAATTATTATTACAATTTGTTGTAATTGGGTGAATATTTTCACTATTGGCAATATTGCAACTTACATTTTCAAGTGAAAACCGTTGACACTACTGCTTGACACCAGGCTGAAGCCAAAATACTTAATAAATACATAAATATTTTATATCCTCTTATCTTGTAAAATTGTTACCGATAATGCGTCACTTACCGTTGTCAGTGATTAAGTAATTGTGCCATAAATGTTATCTACCAACGTTAGAACCCGAGTTTTTTTTTTATTAACAAAAACTACATACAATTCTATGGGGTATCTTACATTACCCTCTTAATCATTAATATTTGCAAATTGGAAATGCAATCAGTAATATTGAAGAGGAAATATTTGCTTTTTTGATGACCCATGAATACGTGTTAGACTTAATAATAGGTGCTGTGGGGCCAATCCTCCGATAAAATAGAAATGTTTTAAATAGAATGCCTAGGTCCTATCTCCGTATGAAATGGTAGTAAAAACTGTCAAAAAGCCATGTATTTGCTGTGCGATCAGGCGTTTATCACATGAAACCTAACTTCACGTTTGCAGTTATGATAGCATTTTATGCGTTTTGTAGGTTGGGTTTTATGTGTTAATGCCTGATCGCACAGCAAATGCACCTATAGCTTTTTTACAGTTTGTGACTACCAACCCAACGAATATAGACCCGTAACATAGCCATAATATACCTATATTATCCTAGATTTTTTTTTTTTTTTTAAATTTTTTTTATATAATTTATTCTGCAATCTATTTTACATATTCATTAACATTAAGCAGAGATTGTTAACAATAATTATCATATAATATTAACAAGAAGATGTAGCAACACCCAGCGGCGTGTCTACTAGGTATATTCTAGAATTGTCCCTTAAGTTATGTTTATTATTACATTTTGGTAACATACGTTATAGTAAAGGTGACCATACATTTTCATTTTATGTCGAGGGTTTTTCTAAAAGCAATTACAATTAAAATATGTAAATATGTAAATTTACAAAAAAAAAAAATGCAAATAAACGAACAAGTGCTGATTTTTTGAAAATTAAATAATTATGAAAATTGAATAGAGTTTTATACAAGGCTCAAAAGCGAAAAAAACGTAAATCGAAAATATAAAACATAGACAAACAAGTATTACATATATTATTCGAATAATAAATTATTATTGAAAGTGCGCAATTCTAATTAAAAAAATAGATTCATATAAAAATTACTATTACATGCTAACTACCAGACCCCCCCCCCCCCCGTCCAGGATTAGTATATCTAAAAATTGTCGTCCCGGTTTTGACTTAAAAAAAATATGGTCACCTTAGTTACAGGGACTTTTGAGGGACTTGGGACATTTGAGGCATCAAAATAATTATTAAGGGGTTACACCACTGTAGCAGTAAAAAAAAGTATGTTTTTGCCTTTTTTTCGGACGGAAGGAAAAGTATTAAAATCATGATATTAAAGATAGTTATTTATTGTACTTTAAAGCAACAAAATAAAATATAATTGTAAAAAAAAATTAAAAATGGCGGTTTCGGCGAGACCTGTCAAATCCGCGGCACGCAAAATAACTACAACAATTTGAATTTTTTTCATTCGAATTTTCAACAGCTTATTTAAAATAACATTTTAAAGTGATCATAGTAGATTTGAAAAATATCGATTTTTGTTTGTTTGGCGAGCAATTTATTCCAAATCGTTGAATTTGAACGAAAAAAATTGATAGTAATTTGTTAATAATTGATGAACAATTTAACATATAGAAGATCTCCTATGGGAGGCACTTAAAAATGTAATTTTAAATATACTGTAAAAAATTCGAGTGAAAAAAATTCAAATTGTTGTAGTTATTATGCGTGCCGCGGATTTTGACGCGGCTTGCCGAAATGGCTGTGGTACCGCCATTTAAATTTTTTTTTTACAAATATATTTTATTTTGTTACTTTAAAGTACAATAAATAACTATTTTTAATATCATGATTTTAATACTTTTTCTTCCGTTAGAAAAAAATGGCAAAAACAGCATTTTTTTTTACTGCTACAGTGGTGTAACCCATTAATGCCCCCACTAATTATATCAAACATATATATGTTACGTATATGTGTATATGTATACATATTTGAGAAAGGAGGATATCAGCTATCGCACTATTTCACTAGCACGAGGATATCGTATTCGTTTGTCCAACAGTGATCGATTGTCGGATACGTCGCGCGGACCAAGTGGTCGATATTACCGATAATTATTATAACTGTCAGAATTATTTGATTTTTCATTTCGGTTTTGTGTCTGGTGTTTAGATTCATACTACTTCCTGGTGTTCCTGGATTTTTGGAATACTATTCAACATGGCTTCAACATCGTCTTCGTTAAATATGGCCGATTTTCCGGCCACTTCCTCATCCCCAATTTCGGATGACGAGATCTTATACTGGATGGCCCGAAATTCTGTTTTAAGTAAATATTGAATTGTGAATTAACATACTCGCCAAAAATACCAGCCGTTCGATATGAGAGTAAATAAAATTGTGTTTGTTTGATAGATGTTTAAATAGCGGTTTTTAAACACTATTTCAAATAAGTTTGTCGGTGTTTTTGACTTTGTTTAAAAAATATGCAAATTTATGGTCTAAAAATATTTTCATTGCATAATGCTGACTTTTACTGAATAGTTAACCTTAACATTAAATAATTGTCTCAAGGTTATATTAGTTTCTCCGAACTTATATTCAGTTTTTTTCTAATTTAATATGTACTTCAGTTAGAACTTGCAGAAAGTTTCAAACATCAACTTTGAATAAATTACATTTTAGGTTTATTTTAGCTGAGTTGTAAATTTAATTTGTCGACTTATTGTAATTTTCTGTAACATCGGAATTTATTGAATTTGTTTGATTTTCTTATGCACGCTCTTGATCTTGTATATATTTTTATTATTATATATATATATATATATATATATATATATATTGTTTTGCTTCTGTTTTAATTTTTTTTAACATTTTTAATTAATTGAAAAGGCTCTTCTATCGAACGACTGGCATAAAGGTTTTTTTTGTGAATTACTAATAATAGTGTTAGCCAGTGATGTCCAATCATACATTTATATAAATATTACTAAACCGATTAGTGAAAAAATCTAAGTTGGGCTCATCTGACTGACTTAAAAGCAAAACATTGTTTGACGAGGATAATTATCATCAGATGCTAATACCATTCGTGAACATATGCTAATCGTCCAGGGTAAGCTAATTCCGTTCTAGGTATTTTGACTTGAATCGGGTCCAAATTTTAGGTGAGTTGAATAACCGCATGTGAGATACAGAGCTTTGTCACGTAATATATTGCATTCAGATCTTGTGAAGATCACTTTTGGTATTAAACTTTACACAGAGATTACCTGACATCAATCTCCTATTAAAATGTTTATCATTTGTACGTTTAACCTATATTTTTAAATATTGTGCTCAATTTATTTTTATAATATCAAAGTGTTTAAAATATATACCTATAATTAAGGCCCTGCGCGTTTGCCGTTCATAATTGGATAAATTTTGTGACGTCCGTGTTAGACCATGATATTACCGAAGTGAGTTTATGTATGAAGTAAAACGATCTTATCTAAAAGTATGAAAGCAACTATTTTATCTTGAACTATAAATTTTATCAATTTTACAATTGTAGCATTCGATTTTTTAAATGACTGTTTTTTTCCGAGTTTTAGTGTTTCTTTCGGATAAGACCATGGTGAGTGTGTTTTTTCATTTGTTAGTTTATCATAATTATTTTTTATTCAATAATAATTAGTTTATGTATTAATTAACAAGAATTGTGTGCAATTGATATTGTTCTGTGTTTTGTTCAATTGATTATTTTATAACGTCCAATTCTTTGTTTGTGATAACTAACATTGAAAATCGATATGTTGATGGAAAATAATACTGTTTGTCTAAAATATATTTGCAATTCTTATACTTTTACAATATTCATAAAAACATTTTAATATATTTCTTTTTTTCCCTAAATTTATTAATGATCTATATTTTTTTAACTTTCCAACTTTTGTGTTCTTTACGATAAGATCAAAATTTGTTAAAATCTGAATGTAATTTATTTCATCTCCATATAATCATTACATTTTTTATTTTAGTATTTTTATTCAAATAAGGATCAAAACTTAAGCGTTCTACGAGCTGTTTTGATGATATGACTTAACTAACTAAATAACTAACTAACAGTTGTTATGTGGTATTTTTTTATAATTACCATTTTTGTAATAATGATGCAACAATGCCGGATAATATATTACTATATATATTTCCAAGTAAAAACTACTACTTGACATGAGTCTGCTCGAATCGGATATCGATCCTACGATCTCTTATTTAATTTTCATAGTTCTAACCACTTACCCACGGGTAAGTCTTATATTATATATATATATATATTTTATATATATATATATTTATATATATATATATATATATATTGACATGTTTCTTTTCCGAAATCCAATAAATAAAAAACAATTTCCTTTTTATTTATTGGATAGTGTTTTGTAACAAAAAAGTTAGTGATATGGATATAATGCAGATGAATAATTTTTGGTACTCAATTTTATTTTTTATTTTCTATAATTTTTTTTTTATTTTTTTTAGTTTTTATTATTTTTTTTATATACCTTTCTTTACTTTTATCTGGTAGATAATTTATTCCTTTATATTAAAAAAAAACTTTTAATATTCTGTACTCTTCGTCATTAATAGAGTTAGTCTATATAAAAAAACGTTTTAGACAGAAGAAACTTGATGATGGAACGTATCTAGTTCCGAAACGTCGTAATTAAACATCACAAAAAACAAATTGTTTTTTATTTATTGGATTTATTGTTCGGAAAAGAAACATATATCAATCTATTGAAAAAATCCAGGGCTTGTTTATTAAATATATATATATATATATATATATATATATATATATATATATATATAACAACTAGAGTTTATTTGTTTTAACTTGAACAACTAAACTTACAAGTGAAGACAATCAATGGTATCCACTACTTACAAGAAAGACAATCAAAACAAAAAATTGATCATGTGTTATGAATATTATGTTAGAATAACGTTCCATAACCTATATTCATGGTTATTTTCATGTCCCGACTGCAATTAAAAATATAAACTCAAATCACGACAAATTTTCAGGCCATTTACTCATACGCCGAGTATTTACTAATAAGCGTTAATTGTTACTAAGTAATTAGAATTTAATTGATTGAATGTACGACATACGCGAAATTTGAAAGCGTGTAAAGTCATTAGACCGAGTTATTTTGAAGTCTAAGTGACAATGGCGATTTTTGGAAAATATCCAATACGAACTAACATTGACCGTGTGAATGATAAGACATTTAGTTCTGAGTTTAGTTCTGAGTTTAGTTCTGAGAGATGTGACGATATATCGATATTGTTCGAATTATAACATTTTTTTAAATTAATTTTTACAACTATCCTGAATCGGACAACAAATAAAACAGTAACATTCAAACGCAGAATTTTCTGATTTTAACTTCTGGTTTGCCATAGCCGTTTTTCAATTTTTGGCATAGCTATACCGATATTTTATATTATTGAGATGAAGTCTATTGCATTCATTATATTTTAATTCAGAATGATAGAATGACCGAAAAAAATCATCTGGTTATTTAAAGATCATCGATCCCGCTTCTAGAAGCCTGATGTCAAGCAGTATTGACATCGGTTTTCACTAGGAAATATATTTAACAACATGTTTTCAAATAAAAATAGCTTTTATCAGGCATTGCTGCATCAATATAATATTCGCCCTATTACAGTAATGATAATGATAAAAAATTATCACATAGAGTTTTACAACTGTTTGGGTTGACATCTATAAAACCGTTGCAGTATTAAGTCAAATTAGTCCAACATCTTATAGGACTGTTTAAGTTTTGGTCGCTTTTCAAAACAATAAAAAAACTAGTGGGGCGCATGGCATCGTGCCTTAAGGCAAATTGCTGGAACTTCCCGTACCAAACATTATTATTTTTTTAAAAACGATTAACATTTTTGAAAAAAAAAATACTTCGAAGAAATTAGATTTTTGAGATACTATAAATTTGATAAAAAATTACTTTTTACTGTAATTTATTTATTTTGACATATTTTGGAAATTCCTGAACTTTTTTTCAAAGCAATCGTACTGCTTTAACTGCATAGAGACAATATGTCAAAGCGCGTAAGCGCCGCGTCGGCGGCTAACGGATAACATTGGTACGGAACCTATAGGAATGTAAACAAATTTTATACTTATTGTTAATATCTCTATAAAATATGTGATAATTTGATGTGCATATGTTTAATTATTATTTTTGACCGCCAAAGGGCATTTTTTTTACTTTTTTCATTAGATCTCCGAAACCGCTAGACCTGCCTTCATGAAAATTTGATCAATTATTCATATTGTCAATATAAGTTAATTAGAATTAATAAAATCGGACCCTCCGTTCTCTTAAAAACTGAGTTACCGTTTTTGGCACTTTTTGTCCCGTATCTTCGGAACGGCTAGACCTGCCTCCGCTAAAAACTAATCAGCACGTCTCCTTATCAATACGAATCGAATGTTTTTTGAATTATTCAAATTGCTTCATCCGTGTTCCCAAAATTGTCGACGAAAATTTGTATCCGCGCACACATACATACACGCACACACATACACACACACACACATACATCCATTTTTTCTAAGGTATGCCAAAATGTTCAGAAGGTTTTGAAACGTAAAGATATATAAAAATTTTCATTTTCGATTTTTTTGCGATTACTATAACTTGCCCTACGGGAAGTTCATAAAAATCATATTGATATATGCAATTAAAATTATATATTACATTAATATTATTATTTATAAACGTTTATTCCTTTAATTTCGGAAGTAAATTTTTATTATGCTCCCATTCTAAACGGATATTCAGGTAATTGTAAACCCGCTAAAGTTTTCGTATCTAAACCATAACTACTAATCAATCCAAACGTATTGTTTTGTTTTTCGTGGAGTAATTACCTAGTTGTTTTATCAAGCATGGATGTTTTCTGTCAATATTATGATACGACTCCAACATCGTTTAGTATTGAATATATCAATAAATAACTCGATTTTTCAAAATAGTAAACATAGTTGGAATGTTTTGTCTTGCCAAATAAGCTGGTGAGCTTTGTTTTATCAAACAATAAATGTTTTGTCTCGGACTAGTAAACATATGTGTATGATATTTTATCCGACAATATTTACATTTAATAATTATGTTGATATTTCATTCGCCTGATACAATCGAATATCAATTCAGGAAGACCAACATCGATTTTCCGCGTTCCCGCCCTAGTCCGGCGCACGTGCGTGTGCCGTGCTCATCATCTTTGGGAATTTGAACGATGATGTCGCACGGAAAATAGTTTTCGTGGGCGGTCTTGTCCATTTTCGTGGAAAATTTCGGTTATATCCTTCACCGTCGCCTGCCTTCTAGATGTATTATTATAGCCGTAAAATAAATCACTGCCGGCGATCTTGTAATATAATGATATCATAATTCATCAACGTTCCCCAAGTGGATCTCGAATTTATAACACCATTTTAAGATATGATTAGTTGATATTTTAAATTTATGGCGGGCGAAGTTGGTGCTGAGGATGTATATATGGATACGTTTTCATTAATATAATTGAAATGAAATCAGGTGTGAATAAGATTTATAATTCACGCACTTTATAGGCTAGAATCCAATAAAAAAGATTTATAAATAGCACCATGGTAGAGCGCAAGAGTCTGATCAATGTAGGAACTCTTTTTCGCACGTGGAAGTTAAAGAACAACATTCGATTTGAATAGAACGGGCAAAATACAAAGGTTATTTCATTAATAATTAATTTATTCAAAACTTGTATATATATTATATATATTAGGTTTTCTGGTAAGTTCTATTCGTTTGTGGAGTGAAACAATTTTTTTCTCTTTAGCCAATTAACTATAATGAATAATATAATTGCCATTGTTATTAACGATCTCTTATAGCGTCAAGGCAATTTGTATATGCCATTTTTTGAAAAATGTTTCGTCTTTAGAATAAAACCAATAAAAATTGTCTGACAGCTTCCTATTTTTTTAAATTTTTCACTCGTCAAAAAAAATTTGCCAAAAATGTCAAAAAACATTTTATAAACACATGTTGTATGTAATCCACTTTTTATCCCCAGTTATCATCTGGTTCAATGGTTCGACTTTGATGCAAGCAAACAAATCTTTGCAGCATATGACTACTCGGTTATCCAATTTTTTCTGACTACCCCAATCCTATCTCCAAAATATTTTATTGAGTTGAATTAAGTCTTACTGCGATCTCCAATGTTGTCAGAAGAGAATCTTGCTCCAACATTACCATATCAATTTTGTCGTCGATCAAAGATGCTCGTCCAAAAAAGTCGAAATCACCTGTTTCAAATTTTTGTAGCAACGTTTGCATAACCTATCAGAAAGTGCATCTTCACCAAACACTTACAGTGAATTTCTACATGCTTCTGTAGAATTTCTTTCTTGTTAAATATTGTATGGCATACCGTGGTGTAAATGAACTTGATTAATCATCATAGGTATGCTATCATTTCACACTTAAGACTAATTCGAATCAAATTCATTATAGTTTATTTTCAGCGTTAATATGTATACATGGGCTCGCCCGTAGGTAAGCGGTTCAGAGCGACGTGACTTGTTTCAGAGGTCCCGGGTTCGATACCCACTTCGAGTAGCCTGTTGTCAGGCAGCAGTGACAACGATTTTCACTTGAAAATATAGATAGCAATATGTTTCCAAGTGAAAATAGCCCTTGCCCGGCATTGCTGCACCAATAAAATGTCAGCCCTATTAGATTAATTCTAATAACAAAAAATCATCAAATATGGATGGATTAACCATTGTAGTTTGTAGTTACCATCTGCAAAATACAAAGTAAGGAGAAGTTTCAGCCCAACAGCTCATAGGACGTAAGGTTCTGATTGCTGTTCAAAAATAATAATAATAATAAAAAAAAATTATACATTAAGCGAACGAATATTTATTCGAACATGCAATACCGTGACGAAAATGATGTCATAGATTTGGACAGAATTTCTCGGTGGATCTATTATGTGTGTATATATATTGCCATAAGCAAGTTCGACTCACAAATTACTGTATTTTTCCATTACAAATATAGTATATTGCGTACGTATTAATTACATTTTGCGAAAAGGAACTACTCGATTACAGGCCAAGTTACTGCTCTAGTTAGCAAACACAGATGTTGGCGGATATCATTTTATATGGTCAATGCTTTGAGGACGGCGCATCGTGCCCGTACATCATTGCAAGTTTTTCCATATTTAAGTGATGTCATGAAGCTGTGTTAGTATTCGTATTTGCACAAATGTATTAATTTACTAATAATACATATGCGTATCATTTTTATTACATATACGGCAAATTGATTTGAATTGTTGGAATAGATGGAGAGCTTGGGTATAATTGATTACTTCTGGATGTTGAAATTATAGACAATTGTACACATAGGGAAAATACAGACAAATTGGTATTGGTCTTATTAAAAAAATGGCAACTTTTAGTAAAGTTTTCGCGACTGTTGACACGAAGAAAACCATAATGCCAATCCTGTCAGATGTTGAGGGTCATTGTCACAGTCGCAGTAATCAGTTCGAACGTGTTTCGCGTCTTGAAAAATTTGTTTTGAGGGCGTTTTTGTCATTTTTTTTAGAGACCTATTTGTTGATATTTGTAATTATTTATCAAAATTAAATAGTTTGTCCTAGTACTAGTGCTTCCGACCAATTTATGGCAAATATCAGGTGTTCTATGGAATTTTAATTCTGTAGAAAATGGCATACTTACACAATAGACAAAATAACATATGTAGTTATAATTTCTTTGTCTACTACTACATGGTAGTAGTAATAGCCAAAGCTGTAACTGGCTTTTAAGCTTTACTTTGACTAACTGCTTCTAAAAACAGACCAAAAGATTCACCACTAAACAGAAGAGACTTGCTTTTGTTGAAAACTCTATTTTTTTCATTCTGAACCTGGTAATGATTCATTAGGATTGATGTGCTGATGAGCCTTCTGAGCTCATGTATTATGTGCTGGTGTCTCAAAGGATCAAACGATTTATTTGAATTTTCTTCTTAAAAATTTGTATCTCAGTATGTCATTTTGTCCGTGTTATATGAACAAAATAGTTTTGATAATTAGTTGCATTTTTCTTAATAAATATGTTATTATAGTTTTTACTTAGTTAAAAGTCTATGTTGCTGGTAGTCAATGAACTAAAGATGAGTAAAAACGATTTAGACTTTAGACGATTATAATATTATTGAATAAATAAATATTATTTATATAAAACACCATGTCGTGTCCGTACTTCCCCTAAAGCATATATTTCACGTTTTGACGCGATCGTCTAATCGTTTGATATTTTGTATTCAAAATTTGATACTAGCTTTTAATATAAATATAGAGTACTTTTACACGTTTTAAATGACCACCTCTTATTAGTCAATTTGGTAAATTTTCGATGTGGTTTTATACTACAAAGTGATCATGGGTCGATAGTAATAATAAATCTATTATCTCATTGACTGATTTTGTACTTTTTACTGAATTTGTGAAATCGGTGATTTTACTCAAGCGTTAAAGTAACGTTTGTAATATAGCTGTAATATATGATTCAGCCGACCTTCACTCGCATTTTCTAAGCATGCGTTTGCTTATGTTTTATTGATATTCTTTTGACATATTTTTTATATGCGTTGCATATACAAGGCAAAATGTATTTGAGAAACATGGAGTGAATAAATGGCTCTAATCAAAACAATTTAGTTTCTTAGTTAAAAGTTTATTTTGAATAAATAGCTCTTGTTTTTTTTTCAGTTTTGCAAATTAACCTAATATCTCTACAGAATGCAGCAAAATCATTATAAATTTATAAAATAAGCAAAAATTTATAAAATCTGACAAATTTTATTTGATTGGATTCCAGGCTATGAAGTATGTGAATGATAAATTTTATTCACGCCTGATTTCATTTGACAAAGAAAAGTATATGAAAAAGTGTTGCAAATTGTACTAATTTAGGATTATCGTCATATTTTCTCGATTATCGCTTTGTTCTTGTTTGGGATGGTAATGTTGTATTCTTCGAGCATATAGTTTAGTTGCATCGTAAAATGAAATATTTTTTTTATGAAAAAAAAAATCAAATCTTATCTTCAATTTACCTATTTGCACATTGTGGTTGATTAAAATTTAAAATCATACTTGAAAATTGTGCACTCCTGTGGCTTAGTGGTTAGAGCTTTGGACTTTCAATCGTAAGTTCGAAATCCACCTCGAGCAGTCTAATGCAGTACTATCATCATTTTTCACTTGAAAATATAGATAGAAATATATTTCCAAGTAAAAGTAGTTCTTCCCGCCTTATGTCTTCATTATTAGAGAAATTCTAATATAATTAAATGCATACGTATATCAAAAATAGATGGGCTAACTGTTTGCATTGCCTTTTGGAAAAATCATTTTACAATTGAGTGGAAATATTCATCACAAAAGCTCATAGGACTCATATGAAAAGTCCCGATTGCTGTAAGTGAAAAAATATATTTGAAAATTAATGCAATATTTGATATATGGAGATGTGTTCTAACATTTTATTCTTTTTCAAGACGTTCAGTTTTATAGCATTCATACACATAATAGATTGATAGGCTATCTATTTATAAAGTGATTTCGAATTCTCGGGGTATATTCGAAATTCTTTTCATGGTTTATACTGTACAAGATAGCAATTTTAATAAATTGCTTGAATATATTTATATGTCTATTAACTCATATGGGTGGCCTAGTGCAGAGATTTCTCATCGCCATTTCTCATAGCAGTGCCTGAAATGAGATTATTTTCAATCGGAAACATATTTTTGATCTATATTCTCAAGTGAAAATGAACATCGCTGCTGCCTGATGCAGGTTCCCAACTTGAACGCGCGATTTAGTTCATTTAAGTGGGATAAACGCATTAGTTCTTTTACTTAAAATTTTATATTCTCAATTGTGTTTATTTTAATTACAATTTACTTGCGTTAGCAAGATACGTTTTTTTTTTTTGTAAATCGTGGTATATTACCACCAAATTCTCGTAGTGATTTTTGCAATTATTTATAAAATACGTGCTTGAATCCTGCGTTAATTAAAAAATATAATTATTTAATGTTACATGTTTTTTCGTAAATTATGCAGACTATCGCCAAATTCTCAAATAATGACTTCTGCAATCATTTATCCATGCTTCAATCCTGTGTTGATTACAACATTTTACTGTTTAATCTTATTGTTCAATTATTATCAAATTTGTGTATTTTTATTTCATTCATTCAGTTCATTTTTAAAACTATTTCAACATTAATTTCCGCTTGCGGTCTTCTATCAGCTGTTATCAAACTTACTAAATCAGGAAAAACGTGTCGCGTAAATTTTTTAAAACAATAAGTTGTAATTTTATTTTTAACGTTATCGTTTGTTTTAAATTTCAATTATCTGCATTTGTGAAATACATGTAATAGTATGTTTAAAAATTCGCATGATCACGGTAAAGCAATGCGATTTTTTCGTGAATTTAAAGAATTCTTTTTTGTTATCGCAAATATTTCAGTTTTATATTGAAAGTATTTTAATGATTCATACTCACACATGCGCAACAACATTTGAATTGCTTTTTTGTGATAAAATTAAATTACAGGTATATTTTGGAAAGGATTAGGGAAAATTTGACATATTAAACATTGTTTGAGCATTGACTTTTTCGTAGTTTCTGGTATATGATTTTGTTACTAATTTGAGTTTTAGATTAAACGTTTATTTTAGATTCATTGTTCGATTTTGTAGAACAGTATAAACGAACAAGAGCGTTTTTTTGCGTGAATTTAAATAATCCTTTTTTTGTTATCGGAAATAATTCGTTTTGATATTGAATGTATGTATTTTAATGATTCATACTCACAGATGCGTAAAAAATATGAATCGCTTTTTTGTGATGAAATTATATTTCAGGTGTGGTTTGCAAAAGGAGTAGGGAGAATAGAAAAGTTCGTTTAAATTTTAATATTGATTTTAAACATTAGTTGAGCAATGAAAGTTGTTTTTTCTGGAATGTGGATTCTTTATTATTTTGGATTTTATATTCAACGTTAGTTTTAGATTCATTGCTCGATTTACAGAACAGTATAAATACACCAGACTGCATGTTTGTCTTCAATATCGTAAGAAAACTTGGAAAATCACCCAATGAGTTTTTGAATATGTCATTATTTTAATACAATGTCTTTTGTACAACAGACAATTGTAGCTGATCAAATTTGCTAAATGTCCTAAATTGGGCAAATATAAAATAATGAAAAGTTTGTTCGTTGTATTCAAGTTGGAAATTGTATTTGGATTGATCTATCAAGGAAACGATTTTAACAAAACTTTTAATTTATTTTTGAGTTCTCTTATCAACTTAATACCTACCTGTAAGCAAAATACATATCTACAGTACTGCATTCTACTGCATTCATGCAAATTAAAAAAATTATTTGGCTATACATGAAACGCATTTTTGCAGATATCACCTTATCACATACTTTTGTTACATGTGAAGGCCCTTTCAATGTGCTAGAAAAGTATATCTGTTTATTGGAATCAATTTCATTAAGGTAAAATTGGCATTTTATTGGTTTATTCATGAAAATGCAAACATATATAACGTATTCGAAGAAATCGTGTGGTTTTCGATTAAACATACTACATTCTCTCAACTTGGCATGAAATCGATACTGTAAATTGTGGGCATGAAAGTTTTAAAAGATCTCTTATTCAAACATTTATAAGATGATACATCACATATGTATTTATTAACTTTCCTTGGGGTAAGTTTCAGTAATCACAAAAAAATCGAAAGGGATAATTTTTGCACATCTTTACGTTTCAAAGATTTCTGAACATTTCGCAATATCTTATTGTTCGATAAAATTGGTGTTTGTGTTTACACGTGTGTGTATGTGCGGATACAATATTTTGTCGAAGATTTTGAGAGCTCAGATCAACCGATTTGTATGATTCAAAAAACATTAGATTTCTATTGATGCGGAGGAGGCATGGTGATCAGTTTTTTGGCAATGGCAGACTTGACCGTTTCCAAGATGCAGGGCAAAAAGTGCCAAAAATGGCAATTTAGTTTTTGAGAGAACGAAGCGTACAATGATTTGAATAAATTTTAATGATTCGAAAAACATTTTACTTTTATTAACGGAATAAAGGTACCTACCAGCGATTTTGGAGATCTAGAAAAAAAGTATAAAAAAGGAAATTATCATATTTTTTAGAGATTTTAATAATAAGTACAAACTGTGTTTCTAATTCTTTGAGTTCCGCACAAAGACTTTAAATTTTGAAGTTTACTTATATAGTTTCGATATTATGGATCAATTGACTTCAATGGATTTCAAAGCTTTCAAAATATTTAAAAAAAAATTTTTTTCAACAATTTCAATGTTTCAAAAATCTTCAAATTTTTTAAAACATTAAAAAAATAATTTTTCAGAAAAGTCGATTAAAAATGTTCAGAAAAATTCTAAATTCTAAAAAAATCTAAGCTTTTGAAGGTTTTTGTACAGTAATGAAAGTTTAGCAATTTTCCTTCGGGCACGATGCGACGCAAAATTTAATCTGTAGCATTAATTTTTTTTTTTTTTGAGATGAAAAATAATAAAAAATAAAAATCAACTGTTTTCTCTAAGTTTCCTCTATATTTGATTTTTTGAGATTATTGTCCGTGTGCTAATTATGTTACGGCAGCATTAGAATTGCAAAATTTGTTACGTTGTTGCTTACAATAAGTGATGTATAGAGCGTTACGCGCTACTGAGCAATATCTCTTTCTTTCTGTATGTAAGGTTACTCTATATCAGGCGTAACGAACACAGAAAAACTTCATTACACAGTATTAACTTTCATAAAATGTTTACAAGGGATATATTAGGGAAATAAAACAGATTTATTTATTTAATAAAATTAATTACATATTTCGAAAATGAGTACGTGTTCAAGTTCAAGTAGCAATTGTAATAATCTGAGAAGAGTTTCATGTTTTAATATTTGATATGACCATGCTGGTATTGTTTGAATACATCGAATTAATTTTAGACATTTTAGACAATTTGTGTTACTTTCGTGATTTTTTTTACTACAAAAATGAAAAAATGCTGTTCAAGTCAGAAACAAATTATTTAATGTAAGAATAAATAGGTGTTGACAATACTGCCAGATGCTTATTTATCAAATTTGACTTACGTAATTTTGATGTCGATGCTGCTCTACGTTCTAAAAGACTGGTTGATGCAAATCAGTAAATTAAAGCACGTGAGATCTTTTTTATCATTAATTTATACTTTATTTTTTGTGTGGAATTCTTTTAAAACATATTTTAACAGCATGCATTTTTATTGCTCTAAATTTACAAATTTGGATTTTCCACGATCTTGAAAATTTAATGTTGAAAAATTTAACGTCGATTTATAAATAAGTGATTTTTAAATAAAAATTATCATAAATCATTGTTCTATTTTAAGTCTGATAATTGAATTGCAATCAGCAGCAATTTTTAACGGGTTTTTTTTTAATGGAATATAATATATTTGCATGGTATATGGTATATAAGTACGAAAGCGTTACTAACTATAAGTTAAGTACCGTCCCTTAATCACGCGATCGATATCTAAGGACTTTTGGTCCTTTTCTCCCCCTTGATGATAAGTAGTTATTTAAATTGGTAAAAGTAATTTAAAATTAGTAAAATACTTCAGGCCTTTGACGTCTGCTATTAGAAGTAATGATTTTTTTTAAATATTATGCTTTACATTTTCTAATATAATGTATATTAGAAAATAGTGGTGCATGCCTTAAGACAAATTGCTGGAACTTCCCGTATTGAAATTTAAAAAATTTAAAATTTGTATCCGCACACACACACCTACAAACGCACACGCGCACACACACATACATAATTTTTTCTGATTATAAGGTATGCCAAAATGTTCAGAAACTTTTGAAACGTAAAGATATAAAAAAATCTTCATTTTCAATTTTTTGCGATTGCTTAACTACCCTACGGGAAGCTAAAAAGTAGGCATTACTATACTAATTTCACGTGTGTTCGCTAAATAAATATCTTATCAAAATACGCTTTTATCTTTTACCTCTCCGGAACTTTGACTGTTTTTTTTCAGGAATTTTCAAAGTACAAACAAGTTCGCTGTACTTTGCAAATTAATTGTTTATCTACTTCAATCTAGGCATTTACATTGTTTTCTCAAATCTTTGCCTTGAGTCGTTCTCCGTGCCGTATATAATGCATTTGTTCTCTCTAGTCAAACAATATATAAGTAATTTCCTCGATCTTTACGAATTGTTTATTTTACGTAAATTGATTGTTAATCTCGGTTTGAAGGACTAAACGGTCTTTCCTATATAAGTACATTAGGTCAACGATTTAATGTTTACCTAGGTTTTAGTTTAGTAGTTTTCAGCATTAGAAGTATCGAAATCGATATATTAAGCAAATATTTCTTAATGTTTTAATTAAATTAAGTTGTAATTAATAAATCAAATATTTTGGCATAAATATAGATAGATTTAATTAATACAATATAGTTGCGAGTAATTAGGATTAATTTGAAATCTTGCCAAATCTGTAGTATCATGCTTTTGATGATTTTATTTATTCTATGTAAAATTTATGAATACAGTAGAATCTCACTAATCCGAGAGTAATATAGTAGTGTAATGTTCGGATTACTGGATTATAGTGAAATGGTTATAAAATATTGAAAATAGCGGAAAAATTTCCAGGTGATTTCCAAAAAACTGTCCAGCGCTTGGACCGTTAGGGTATCGGATTATTGGAGGTGTCGGTCTATTGAAGTATTGGATTAGCGAGATTCTACTGTATTTATGAATTATATAGACATTTATAGAGCTATTCTTCGTTCACGCTTTTTTCTTTTAACCTAATGAAGAATTAATTGAACTTCTACACATATTGAACTAATGAATTAGGTTGAAAAACTATGTTGACACTGATGTTGAAATCACCTACGCATGCATTTTTTCACATTTCAATAATATTTTAAGATATTTAAGAAGATTCATTCAAGCGAAAAATGCTTTTTGTCTACCACTTTTCCCTAATTTTTGCTATATATAGAAATACACTTAACCTAATGCTCCACAAAGCAACTTGTCACTTATTTTATTCTAGCACAAACTAGCTCCCGGTTCCATTCCAACTTCGGCAAGCTCGATATCAAGCAGTATGATATTATACTTCCACCGGAGGTTAGTGATCTCAAAAATATTCTCAAGCAAGTGAAAATCGCCTTTCGTAGGAATTGGCAAAATTCATATACGTCAGCCCCATTAGATCTGATACATATTCTGTACATTAGAAAAGAGTTGCTGACCGCTGGGTTGCCCTCTTAAGTGAATACTCAAAACTTGAACACCTATTCCTAATCGCTGTTAAAAAAAGTTGTATTGGTTTGCATTATATGTATAAGTTTTTAACTTGCATTAAAATGAGAAAAGTGTGATATTGAACGAATATTGCACGTAAGTCCGAGTTTTCTGAGTTCGGAACAGTTGCAATTTCTTCGTCATTTACATTCATAATTCAAACCAAGAACGCTGAATATTTCTGGAATAATTACCGTAAAATTTTTATGACTTAATTAACTTCAGTTTTAAATCAAACAGAAATTCATATCTTCGTCGTCGATGTCTATCTGCGTGACGGAAATGGAATTAATGATAGATTACTGACAAGTGTTTTCCTTTGCTCTTATAATTAACTTGTTGAACTTTGTACTTTGTACATCGAAATGTCACCAGAACACGAATGCCAGGCGTATTTATTTATTCGCATTTATTCTCGACATCGCAAATTGATCATAAATTACTAATTAATTTTTCTGGTCATTTATGTTTTCATAATTGATGTGATAGAAACATTTTTACCACATGAATATTTTCTTAAAGATGAACAGCCATTTACTGCCGAACGTTACAATATTTTTGTAAATAGTGTTTATTTTACTTTTTCTTTTCTTTTTGTTACGTTTTATATTCACATACCATTATATTATTATTATAAAAGTGACAAGTTTAATTTGTTTTACAAAACGAAACCAATGTTACAGAAATACCAAGTATAATTTATTTTTTAAAACAAAACTAATGTTACAAAAATGAAAAGTATAATTTGTTTTACGAAACAAAACCAATGTTACAAAAATGAAAAGTATAATTTGTTTGACAAAACAAAACCGATGTTGCAAAAACAAGTTTAATTTGTTTTACAAAACAAAACCAATGTTGCAAAAACAAGTACAATTTGTTTTACCAAACAAAACCAATGTTACAAAAATGACAAGTATAATTTGTTTTACCAAACCAAACCCATGTTAAACCTAGTACTGAATGGCATCGTGTCTTAAGGCAAATTGCTAGAACTTCCCGTACTGTAATGAAACATTCGAGGAATATTCAATGTTTTCAAAGAGATTATTATATAAATACTGCAACTTATATATGTTTACAGAAAACTAAATAAACAAAACTTAATCAAAATCGAATCGAATTTAAAAGGATTTTTTGCACCTTCAGCTCTGTATCTTCGGCTGTACCTACCTTTGCCAAAAGCTAATCAGCATATCTCCATATCAATAGGAATCGAATGTTTTTTGAATCATTCAAATCGGTTGATCCGATAAAAAATTCAATTTCGATTTTTGGATGATTACAATAATATACCCTAGGGGAAGTTGAAAAATGACAAGTATAATTTGTTTTACAAAACAAATTAAAAATGGTAAAAACATAACCAACGTTATAAAAATTACAAGTATAATTTGTTTTAAAAGTCAACACGTCCTAACAATTTTATTTGAAAGTTTCGGAAATATTCAGATATGTTTTAGAAATCTGCAATTATTTAAGATGATAAAAAACTAAAAAAAAATATTTTCATAACAATTTATGATCCTGATGAAACCAACTTTTGATTAAACTTGCCAACACACTTTAGTGCAATTTTTTTTAAAAAAGAGCCTCTGAAAGTTGACCAATTTTGAAAATTGGGACTTATTTTTTTTTAAATTGTTTTTTTGTGATAGTAGCGGTCAATCAGTCCCGTTTCGGCTTGATATTGAGTTCTGGGATATATAATATGATTTCGGATTCATTATCAATTTTTTTTTAATTTTGGTTTGTGTAAAAGTTAGATTTCACCGGAACATTTCTTTGTAAGGTGTTTGTTCTTGTAGTTGCCATATTTCAAGGGAATAATATTAAAATTATATAAATAACTTTGTATCAAGCATAATTTATCAGAAGTATAATTGTAACGATTTTCATTCACAAATTCTCAATTTTTCACTTTGGTTTTTATTAATTGATTACGATATCATTTTTATTTCAAAAATGCATTTAATCTTGCTAGATTTAGTTATAAGTTCATATCTTTAATCGACATCAAAAAATTAATAAACGATAAAAAATTGTTTTCGCAAACACTTCAATGTATATGGTAAATAATTTAATATGAATATATAATTATGTTTACGTTGGACGTCATACTGTGGGCTTGAGTGCGTAGGTCGGACACGAGCTGCAAACGCCTTAGCTTTTTTGGAAGGGTGAAATATCAATAACTGTGTTTTTATATAAAACTGAGCTTATAAAGTGCTCTGCTTCATATGTATATGTATTAATCTATTATGTATGGCAATATGTTTTTATGTATAAATATATTTTTCATGCTTCTCGCTAAATGTTTAATTATCAGCCCGCTTAGTACAGTAACATATACCTATATATTTTTTGGCTTGTGAGGCCGAAATAATTCAATTGCAGTTTTATTCGTGCTAAAATTATGTTCCAATGGTATTGTGTCATTACAGATTCCAAATACCTAAATAATGTATAATACAGATGCACAATGTTAATTACATATAAATTGGATGCAAATTAGTTTGAAGGCATCGTGTTTAACAATTGTATTGGTAATACTTCAAAACAAGTATAGCTTGTGAATTTGTAACTCGTGGTGCTAGTAAAACTCGAACTTTCTATTTTTTTAATGTCATAATCATATTTTAAAAATTACTGTCGAATCGATTCTTGGTTCTCATTGTGAAGAACGAATACTCATACTGTCTCTATCAAGGGGGTATTCTGGTCTAGAATTTAAAAAAAAATATATATTTTTGGAGATCCAGCTATTTGAACACGATAATCCTTCTTCGGTTTCTTTCTCTACGAAACTTTAAACGCGTTTTTCTCGAAACTGTCTTTTCCGATACAATATCCACGATTTCTCAACTTCTACTTGTGACCAAATTACTCGAATCGATTTTTAGTTTCCATCGTGATGAACGAATACTTATACTGTCTCTATCAAGGGGGTATGTATTCTGGTCTAGAATTTAAAAAAAAATATTTTTGGAGATCCAGCTGTTTGGACACGATAATCCTGCTTCGTTTCCTTCCTCTACAAAACTTTAAACTCGTTTTTCTCGAAACTGTCTTTTTCGATGCAATACCCACGATTTCTCAACTTCTACTGAGCCTATTTATTTCAATTTTGCACAAAGTCTTCTTTATAGACCTCTCTTCAATATGAAATACGCTCATCCTCAAATTTCCGATTTTAATTTTTTTTTTTTTTTTTTAAATGAGAATATCAAAAAAAACAATGTGGGAACAATGGGGAAAAACATTTTTTTAACTTGTCCGTAGTTCATATGATATATATATATATATATATATATATATATATATATATATATTCTTCCAATCATTTGGAGGATTGGAATCATGTGTATGATCAGGCGCCAATTTTTGGACACCCCAATTCATCACATTTTACAATTAAAACTTAACCATTTTGTGTGACTATTTTTATTTTTTATTTTTCGTCTAAATACTCAAAACATTAATAACTTCTAAAAAAATTCAAAAATTGCCTAATATTTATGCCCAGGCCATAATAAGCCCTTAACCGGTACAAAATAGAGAGAGTGCACACATGCAATGTGAAAATCAATTTTTTAGCTTTATAAAATAACTAATCAGAAATTATTATTCTCAACTAATATTTTTTAGTATTATTAAAAAAAATATTTTTCCAACTGCTAAAATTCATTCTAGCGAATATGTAGGCCAGGAAGAGGGTATACACAATTCTTCGCGTTTGAAAATGATTGTCTTCATCATTCATGTCTCCTATTTAAAATAATTGAGAACTATTAATTAATCAAAATTGATTTATTACTTTTTTGACTATTATTTGAGCAAAATATTTTTTATTTGCCATTATAGTGATCGCTGGTGCGGCTGTTGTAGCTATGTGATCACTTCGGATACTTTTTCAAAGAATCATTTATTTCCTGTCTAAAGAAGAATAGCTACGATGGAAAGTTGGTATATATATTTTTCTTTCCAAAAGTTTTTCATATCTAATAAAACTTTTTAAAAGCTATGCTTTGTTGTTTAACCCAATAACCTAACAAATCTTGTATTTGAAGGAATTTTTCAAAGATACCAACGTTTACTGTTCAAACTTTTTTTCAAATTATTAATATAACCGTAAAATGTAACTTAAAAAGCGCCCTTAAATTATTGTACATCTGAAAAAATACAAATATATTCACAACATGCCAGAAACCAATATTCAAAACGACCCAATATTTTTTGTTTCAGAAAAATAGCTATTTTAGCAATGAGTGTAGTAGAGAGAAATAGAACACCCAAAATGGATCATATCATGTAAACAACCGTTGAATGGTTGCGATATTTTTTATATTATTAACTGCAATTACATGCTCAAACAAATTTCAATGATTTCAATAATTTAGATATTTTTATAAAATAGTTCCAATATTGTTGTCGCTTGTACAAAAACTTTCGTTGCCATTGTATAAAATTTCAATATGCAAAAGTCCATTGTTAATTTCATGAATGATCATTATTAGTCTGAGTTAATTACGGTCGTTTCTTTAAAAACAACTTTATGCATTATCAGATGTAAATTAAGTTTGGTCTTTTTCAGTTCTTGGATTAGTTGAGAGATATTAATTCAGTTTGATTGGTAATGAGATTCATAACCATAAAACTATGATGATGGACTTTGTAAAGTTTTAATTGCTTTTCTTTAACTTAAATTATTATTTCGTATTGGATTGGTAAGAGTTATATGTGAAATTGATCTCAAACTAGTTGAACGTGGCATTTGCACGTGTGTAATTGTATTAATTTTAGTGCACAAACACGTTCTTATATATCCTAAAATGTAAATTATTACTCCAAATTTCAATTACTTTATGTAACTCAACCAATTTTCATAGGACTGATTAGTGCATGATCTTTATGGTCGTGTTAAATTTTTAAAACGTCAAATCAATTTTTTAAGAAACTCAATTATTTTGGGAAATATTAAGCATCTGCTATAAATAATACTGTTACGATTACATATATCACATATGTGGTCCTATTTATTCATTGAACTTAATGGTAACATTTTCTTCTTCGACTTGCATCGAATGGCTTTTAAATTTTTTAAATTGATCTAGCCGTTTGTAAGAAAACGTCGACAAAAGATCAGAAATTGGCTTACATACATACATACATTTTTTTCCAAATTTGGTCTCATTCGATTCAGAATGGCTTGAAACATCGAAAAAACATAAAGTTAGCAAATCGGATTTTTTGGCGATAAACTTTTCCTTTGGCTTTAAATAATTGTTTGAAAATAATAATATTTGAAATAGTAAACCATAGTAAATTATTTTTTGTAGTGTATTCTAGAGTGCAGACTTTTTTTACTTCCTCGATTCCATATCTACATAAATTTATTTTGCATTGTTGCTGCAACAAGTTGTATTTAATGTTTTTTTAAATATATAAACAAATGCTAATTTATTAAATTACAACGAAAAATTAGAAGTCGGTGCTTGGGTCTAGATCACAGAACCGTCTATGCATTTTTTTAAAAGTTGATCCCAAAAAATTATCATACAATTTATTATAGCATTTATCAACAGTAATCATATTTCATTTTGATCGAAGTGAATGTTTTCAATGTTTTGAAATTGTTTATTTATTATTTGGATGTTAAAACTAAATTTGCAAAATTTGAAACCATAAAATTAATTTTTGCTGTTTTTCCAGGCTATCTGATTTTTGAGGGCTTGCCTTTTTTAACATACGGAACTTTTGAAAATGATTTTATAGATGATTCTACTAAGAATTTGTTTGGCACAGCTTTGAATTTTTTTTGCTCTACAACTCGAACTACATTTCCGTATACGCCTCAAACAAAGTAGGGGGTCAAGCTCAATCTATTCTACATTTAAATTATATTCGAATACAACTTTTTTTATTAAAAAAAAGTTGTTTACTACTTCTAGTATCATGGAATAATTCTATGATACTATAATTCTATATTTATATTATTTATTTATTTATTTACATTAAACCATTAATATAAATAATACGATAAATAAATTTTCCAAATATTTTAAATTCAAATTAATTCGGATGGCTAACTTCATTTACGATTCATGATCATGTCTGTTCCGAGTCATGTATATAGGTGCTTTAGGTAGGTTTTGAGCAAAAAAATATCTAATCGATATAAATGTATCAGCTTGTCTGTTTTGTGGAAGCCTATCATATAGGAATTACCTATATACATTATGGCCGGATTTATAAGTGCTGTTAGAAAAATATGCCTAGAAATACTACTCGAGCACTGAGGGATCAGTATTGAGATTAAAGTTTTAATTATTTCGTTTATTATGTTAATGCGATGAAAACAGCTGATTATTCGATTTGTGTTCAAGATTGATGAACGCTTGATTCGTGTTTGCACATAGATAATTCTGTTAAAATATTTTCCAAAATCGAAAATGCGCCAATCTCATTGTGAAATTTATTGACGAGCATTATTTTTATATTCTAGTTTTTATGATTGTTATGATCTTATATTAGAGATTGCCTGGTTTATGTTACCAACATACTATTCATGTTTTACGAATTTAACACAATTTTATCAGATTGTCACATGCAGACAAAACTATCGAGTTCTGTAAAATTCCTGATACCTCATATTTTAAGGTATACAATCAATTTATTTATTGTAATATGTTTTATCATAATTGATTAGTCGATTTAAAACTACGAAGTTTTTCGAGTTCATATGTTAAATTTTATTAGTCGTGTAATTTTTCAAACATGCTATGCACCCTTTTGGATCTCTACGTCCTACAAATAGCGTGGCATATACTTTTTAATTAAATTTGCTTGAAATGCATTTTTATCTATTTTTAGATTTTTTTCATATCGCGAAATAAATGTCTTCATTTTCCTTTGACTACTTTTATTAGGATTTTTGGAACATGGAATTATATTTTACATTCTAGTTTTTTATAGTAGTCTTTCATAATTTTAGTGCACTGCAACAAATTGTCAGTACTACTGTATTATGGTATTGTATTGTATTATACTATTGTATTATTTATCAGTTCTACCATTATATACCCTCACAATCAGTACTATTATATACCGTATTATGAAAATAATATTAGTACTATTATACATCGGTAGTATTATGAAAATGTACGTTTCAAAAAAAAAAATTGAAAATTTATGAAATACTGCAATGCCCATTATATGATATGCTATAAGTAGAGCGGGGTACAAAAGTCCAATTTGACTTAATTTTTTATTTTCGTTGTTAGTCTTTTTGGTTGTGAGCACAGTAGTATTATAATAAAAGTTTAGTTGGACGTTTTTACCCCACCCACGTGTGATAGCCTGTTTAAACCAAATGGTACTACATCACCACGCATAACACGTAACAAACAAACAACTATCTACCTATGATCTGTAATATTTCTAGTAATTCCTAATTATAGAAATGTGTTTTTTCACTATTTTTTTAAAATTTGTCATCTGTCCCTTTTTACATCATAGGCAATGTAAAATAGGACATCCAGGGGGGTGAACAGATCCAATGTATTATTCTAATTTTAAAGGAATTGTTCGAAATAAAGCTACTTTAGCTTACGTCAATCAATGCAAAATATAAATTTCATGGATACATTTTTTACAAAGATAACACTGTATATAACCTTGATCTGGTGCTTCGCCAGAAATATTTATCAGCAGAGTTGGAATATTTATTTATTTATCTCTTATGTAATGGTTTTTTTAAACTTATTTATTTTTATTTACTATTTTTAATTGTTTACACCTTTGCAAGGTAAAAGTTCAGTTGACCATTTTTACCCCACCCACATGTAAGCTTTTATAGAGGTTATATAAAAATTGTTGAATCTAACTTAAAATTGACAATATATCTTTTAAAATAATCAAATAACGTATACTTAAAAATTATATTAAGGTTTTGTAAACTAAACAACAGTGCTCACAATCAATAAAACTAACAACGAAAGAAAATACTTCTGTTATGGATTGCCATTTATCTTCCGATAGGAACATCGAACATAGTTCGATGGTTATACATCATTTTTCCTTTACTTTCAAATATTGTTGCTAAAAAATTGCTAACTTTCACTTGCTTTTGTGATATCGGTGATGGACCTCTTTCCCCGCGATCTTGTAAGCTCCGCTCTACCGTATAATCCAGCGTTTTTCAAACTTATTCCTTCCCACGCCTATTTTGAAGATTAAAATTTTCGTAGCGCCCCCTTACCAAATTGTTTATACCTTTATGATCTCTAAAAAAACTTTATTTTAAATTTAATAATATAGTTGTAGTGTGCTATATTAGTTGATCTAACCTTATATTCTAAATTAGAAAATTTTACCAGTGAGAGCAATAAAACGCTAATTAAAACAGTGTATACATGTAAAAAAAATTAGTTAGGAGCTACTTATCGCCTCCTGGATATTACAATCGCTCACCGAGGGGCGATATTGCCCACTTTGGGAAAGACTGGTATAATCTATAATATACATACATACATATTTTATATACATATAGATTCTTTATAAACATATTACATATCTTGTAAGTAAGACTTCATATTATATAATTGCCCCAAAATTACGTCGATAAGATTTTTATTGCTCCAAATATTTGCGCTGTTCCCTCTATCGTGCACTAAAGATGAATATGTTTTGAATATTTATGTAGGAGTCAAACCTACAAAATGTTCTGGTCCTCTGTAATGTAGTCAATCAGAAATAAATCGAACCTTTTCTAATGTCTCGGGATAAATTTTCATCACGTGCCGCTTGTAACCTTGATAGCCTCAACCTTACGGTATCTTTCATGATTTTATTCGCACGAATATACATTCTGAGCGAGTATATGTAAATCATAACTGTTACTCTTCTAGCGCCATTGTTAGTCGCACGTGATTTTCTAACTGTTTGCCGATGGTTTTTAACAAATTGCTTTTATTGTCGTTTAAAGTGTTCGGATCTGCGCTCTTTCAATTGGTTTTAAATTACACTGTGAAAAGAATAATGTCACTGTCATTTAATATATCTCACGATACAGATTTTGCTATAATGTGATATAGGGAAGACTGGGTACGGTTGTGCCACTTCTTTTATTTGACTAGCAATAATTTTGTTAAATTACTTATCTGTGAGAAAGTGATCTATCTGCATATAAGTAACTGTTGTATTAAAAGAAATCGAACATTTTTTT
>NW_020538040.1:148780587-148818745 GCF_003426905.1 Ctenocephalides felis
ACCATTGCTATTTAAGAACACAGTCTAGCAACCACTAGCTCTAGGTTAGATACCCGATTGGATATCAAGCAGTATCAGGTTTTCTTGAGATTATACATCTCAAATATGATGTCAAGTAAAATAGCTTTTCAGGGCATTTTTCATTATTGGTATGTTGAAACCACTATTATCGGATATAATCTCATCAGAAAGAAAATGGACAGCTACTGGGAACACATAGTTCTAATTCCTAAAGAGTTTGTAGATTTTTTCTTAGTGTGCTAGTATAAATCATGGAGTTCAATAGCCTGTTCAATTGAGAATTAAGAGATATATTTCGGACATGTTAAGTTTAAATTACTTCAATTATTTATCTTACGATTTAATGGGGATCTTATGACGAACCACATATTGATTTGCCTGTCTATTTTGTGTTGGCTAAATATTCGACTGAATTTTATATTTATTTGAAAAAAAAAAATTTTCAAAACTGTGGAATGCTTGAAAATCAGCAAAAAAGCCGAGATCAAATTTGAGATTAAGAAAGGACACCCATAATTCTAAATATTCTATCATTATTAACGAATCAGGTGCGGGCATCTAAAAGTATTTTGATTTTAAATGACTACAAAATTTGTCTAAAATGAATTAGTTAGTGCTATATAAATTGGCATTATATTTGTTTATAATATTTTGTTTCTTGTATCTATTTGAAATGAATTACTTTGTAATTTAATAAAATTGTGGAGATGCTTGAAAATCAGTGAAAACGTCATATATTATTTTATATTGTAGGTATTCTCATCCAAATTTTCTATTATTATTTTATCCTAAATAAATTGTGATACAATCAGAAACTAATCATACAATTAATAAATCAATCATACAATTCAGAAATTGAACTTTAGTTACTGTTCGAATCATCCCTTTAGACATATCTTGTTAATAATTAATTTAGGTTAACTTTTTTTCTTTATCTCATCAATTTCAAATTTGAAATGTCTACCGATGGATAGCATTATAGCAATCTTAACACTATACACTAATAATACAGAATGACTTTCTAGACGATTTGTAATTATATAGATTTATATCGTTAAATTTCATTTTAATTATTTGATAATAGTTTAAATAACAGCATGAGATCATCGATAAAGTTCAAGTTACCAAATTCAATTACTTATGACCACTTGAGCCGCAACTAGAAATTGTCGGTGTTTAAAACTGGTTTTAATAACTAGTTTCAAAAAAAAAATATGAAATTCGAATTTGTTTTTCTTTTAGAAAGTACCGGTTTTATTAATTATCAATATTTGTATCTTTGTATGCAAAAATTGCTTAAACAACAAATAATTAATTGTTTTTAAAAGTATTTAATTCTGGTCAATAGTTATTTATTTGTTCTACTAAACTGAATATAAAAAATATTATCGATAAAATTTAACAGTAAATAATTACATTCAAAACTACTTTTTATCATTAAAAATTTCTGTTAAAATTTATTTGTTTGTATATTTTGAGTTCATATTTTTTTTATAGAAACTTGAAACCGGTTTAAACCGGTTTTAAAAAAATCTATTTTAAATCACTTTTTTTTCTAACTTTAAAACTTGATTTCTAAAAAAACGGTTAAAACCGTTTTTCGCAAAAAATACTATATGTAAACCAGTTTTCTAAACCGGATAAAACCGGCTTTCGAAAAAAATACTATTTGGAAACCAGTTTTCTGCAAAAGCAGTTTTCGGATAAACATAAATCATTTGCTAACCATTCAGATTCCAAAACAAAAATAAAGACGAACAAATAGTTTTTTTTTATAAAAACTCGAGACCGGATAAAACCGGTATTTTGAAAAAATACTATTTGTAAACCAGTTTTCTAAAGTGTAGATTTTTGTTAAATCCAACAAAATTGTTGACCACACAGGTTTAAAAATAAAAATAAAAATCTAGCAAATAATTGTCTTTTATAAAATCTTAGAAACCAGTTAAAACCGGTTTTTCGGAAAAAATACTACTTGGGAACCAGTTTTCTAAAATGTCGGTTTCTGTATAAACCCTAATTTAACTCTAAACCATACAGGTTTGAGAACAAAAACAATGACAAACAAATATTTTTTATAAAAATTCAAAACTGTTTAAAACCGGTTTCCCGGAAGAAAAACTATTTGGAAACCAGTTTTGTAAAATGTCGGTTTTTGTATAATTATTTCATAACAATACAGGTTTAAGAGCTTCGAAAACCAGTTTTCTAAATTGTCGGTTTTCAAAACCGTAATTGAAACCATACAGATTTAAAAACAAAAAAACAAAACTCCTTTCTATGTTTAATCCTACTGGCGAAGTTACAGTCGTCTCCCACGCTGTCATTTATATCGGATTTTGGTTAACATTGGTCCAATTCCGTTTCTTGTCCAAAATGTTACCGATCAGATATAAATTCAATGAATTGATGTTCCCGGGATGTTTATCTGCTCTTGTCACTTAATATTGGGCCATGAATGGCCTAAACCTAAAGTATTATCTGTGTAAAGCTATCCGTTATAAACGCATTACAAAGCGTTAGTCCCTCTTAATCTATGAAGGAGCTCCGTACAGCTCTCGTGGTGTTAGGAGATAATGCTGATGTGCTGTTCCAGTATGCACAACTTATTTATGATGGCGTATCAATGTATACAAGTTTATAACTGTATTATACTCTGCATTATATACAGTATGTCATTCAATTTTATGTCGAAAGTACCTACTAGACACTAGAGAGAACGCTGGAACGACGAGATATGGAAGGATCAAATCATAGATTGTAGCATACGTGTAAAAACATTTCGCTATTTTATTTATACTGGTGTATGAGAGGAAGAAAGGATTTGTTTTTGTTGTTTATCTTCTTTATGGATAATGCCGAATTTCTTTTCTCCCAGGGGCTCAAATGCTTCCAAATTAATAAGAAAAATTATCTGAAAGTTTTAGCTTCTAATATTAACTTTAAGATAGTCTGCATTCCAACCAAAGTTTCTTGATTCGTCTTCCTAAGTAAATACTTATTTCATGAAACATATCAAATTTTTGTTTTTTTTTTTATTTATGATCGAAATAAGCAAATACAATGTTGTTCTCAAAATTTTGATTCACTTGTTGCTGTTATAAAATTCCAAGAAAAGAAACGGAATTTTACTCATGTTATTTCCATAGAAACTTTGGTTGGAGTGGGAACTATGTAAGCATAATTTAAGGAGCTAAAACTTTCAGAGAATTTTTTTTTATCATTTTGCAAGCATTTTAGCCCCTAGTAGCAAAAAAATCGAAAACATCTATATTAGGAACCACACCAATATCTTGAAGTTTTTATATTTTTTGTTTGACTTTGTAACATATTTTTATTTAACAAAGAATGTTATTGTTCTAAATACTGAGTTACATCTGATGGAATAAGATTTCCTTCTTTAATTATAGTAAGGGCTCACTCTTGAATAAGTGGCTAGAGCGACCGGACCTGTATCAGAGGTCCCAGGTTCGATCCCGCTTTGAGAAACCTGATGTCAAGCAGTAGTGACATCGATTTTCACTTGGAAATGTAGAAAGCAATATGTTTCCAAGTGAAAATCCAAGCTCTAATCCGACATTGTTCCATCAATAAAATATTCAGTCTATTACAGAAATTGTAATAATAAAATTTATCACACAGAGATGAGACAACTTTTTGGGTCGTCATCTCTAAAACCGATGTAGTATTAAGCCAAATTCGCTCGACAACTTACAACAATGAATTTTAGAAAAAAATAACATTTCAAACCAAATTAAACTTATCTATGTCATGAAAGCACGTGAGATCAGAAATGAGATAATTTCATTGTTTGGTGTTTTTATTCTATCTTAATGATGATACTTATTTGTTCAGTGACATAATAACTAGCAACAAAATGTTTCTCATTAGAAAAAAACACATTGAATAATTATATAAATAACGATTATTTTAAACAAAATCGGTTTTGGCTTTGGTTTTTCTAGATTTTAAGTTTCTAGCACTTAAAATCATAAATGAACTTAGATGAGATCAGAAATGAATTCATGTAAGATAAGGTATGAACTAAGGTGAGATCAGAACAAAATGAAACCAAAGTGTTTTTCATGACCTAAAATAGTACAATTTGATTTAAAATGTTAGTGTTTTCAAATTTATTTGTTTAGTAGGGTTTTTCAATTTTGATAATGGCACTGATTTGCTCAAATAAATTATAGCTGTTGACATATATCTTACATTTGTGACGTCGTAACCAAATCCCAAATTTAAATGGTTTGCTTTCCTTTTGTAAATAACGAAGCACAATCAAACACAACGAAATACATCAAGGATTTTTTTATGCGTCAAAAATATATTATAATGATATATTATATATATATATATATATATATATATATATATATATATATATATTTGAGAATTCTGTTTATATTACATATATTAGAAGTATAACAACGCTAAAAAATGATCCTAAAAATGTATTTAATCAAGCGGATTATTTCACATTTTACTTTTATTTTTACCAAATAGCATTTGTTAACTTTTCCGTAAATCTCTATTACGCTAGGTTGCAAAAATAATGACATCGTTTCTGTGTTACTCGAGGCATGAAAATAATGAGATATTTTCATAATTAATAAGTCATCAGGCATGAAAATTGCTATCTTGCAAGAATTACTTTTACTCTGATATACCTATAATTATTTATTACTTCGTTGCAAAAATTATACACTTTAAAAGTATATATTGATAAAAAAGTTATAAAATCTGATATAATAGAGAAAGTTAAAGGCAACGGAAATTTCATGTTTTTTTTTAATAAGGACAAAAATTATTACAATATCAATTATAGTTTTGACTTTTTTCTATTCAAATTTTGTGTTATAATTTTGATTTCTTTATATAATACGGAATATAACCTTGATTTAGTATTACGCCAGAAATGTTCATTTGCAGAGTTGGATTAACTTTTTTTTTAATTTACCTCTTGCAAAATCGCTTTTTTTAACTTAATTTCTACAATTTTAAACACACTCACCATGATGAATTGGCTAGGAGTTTTACTGAATATAGTCATATAGTTGTTTATTTAATATGTGTTATTTGTTGGTCACAATATAATTGCTCAAAGTAAAATTGGATATATGTGTCCCGCCTTACCCTATAACTTGCCTAAAATTTACCCATTCAAAGCATTGAGTAAAAAATTCTTTCGTTCTATGATATAAATTAAATCCAATATCCAGTAAAGTTAGTAAAAGAAATCCGTTTCATGGGTTATTATTAGAAATTGGGTTATTTTCATGTTTATATCTTCTTACTCGCTTTTTCAGTACATATTAAACAAGTATTGAAGTATCGTATCACTTTACAATCAAAGCAATGAATTACGCAAAGGCATTTTAGAGCATTTCGGAAGCTTTTTTTAGGATATTCAGCACTTTTAGGAAGCTTTTGAAAGTCGACAAAGTTTGAAAATTTTAAGTTCATAGTTACGAATAGTCTTAATTCTGGAAAACTTGAGTCAGTTTTATCGTATCTTAGAAATGTCATTTACGGTTAAGATTATAAATAACGAAATAATAGAAATTAACCACAATAAACGAAAAATGAAATCTTTGTTACGTAAAGAACCAAAAATGATAATTTTTTGCAATTTTTGTATGGGTGACCTCTAAGGGGGGGCCCGAGAGATGAACCACAGACATGGATGGATCGGCCTTCCAAAGTTAGAGGGGGGCGGTCATACATTTGTACGCTATTGGAGCGCTCTAAATGGGCCAAATGGCGATTTTTCAAAATTGGACCCAATCTTTGGGTCAATGCACGGGACATCAGAATTCATTTCAAATATGGTTTCTTTTGCAAAGTATCTACCCCAGTATCCAAAAATTATATGTGCGTAACGGGGCAGCAGAGATGTCTGTTTTCACTTAAAAATATAAATGATAAATTTGTTTATAATTAAAAAATAGCCAATATTGGGCACTGCGGTGTGAAATGTCAATGAAAAATTTCTCTATTTACTATTTTTCCCTGAATTGAGTTGAAACTCAGCTCACGGACCACCCTAGGGCAGTACTACTCATTGGATGGATACAGCAAGTATCATAAAAATTGTAAATTTTTGATAATGCAGCATTTTTCTGAAAATCTTGAAAAACGAAAAAACCGTAGCAAGTTGCAAGAGAGAATTCCTCCCAGGCCCTGTACACCTTATACTTATACTTTATCCGTAGCTCTCGTCGCGAACTCGATGGAGTGCTCTTAGAACCAAATGAGAATAGATAATGAGATAAACTTCCGAGCGAGGAGCGCTTCTTAAATGCAATAACAGAAAAAGTTATGAGAAAACGTCCATAATAATATGAATTCGACGCCTATACCGTATTCATCGCTAATTAGATTTGCTTTTGACTATATCAAAGTTTGGTTTATCTTTGTATTTTATAAACCGACGAGGAAAGTATCGGCGTTTATTCGAAATTATAATATTCCTCTAAGGAAGATTTATGAAATAATATAATGGTAATCATATTTCTCAATGCGGGCTTGCACGTAGGTAAGCGAGTAAGTGCGACGGGACAAAATTCAGAGGTCCCGGGTTCGAGACCCGGTTGTCAAGCAGATATGACAACGGTTTTCACATGGAAATATAGATAGCAATATGTTTCCAAGTAAAAATAGTCATTGCCCGGCATTGCTGCATCAAGAAAAGTCAGTTCTCTTAGATTAATTCTAATAATAAAATCAACAAATATGGATGTATTAACCATCGAAAAATACGAAGTATGGAGAAGTTCCAGCCCAACAGCTCATAAGGACGTAAGGTTGCTGCTGATTGCTGCTAAGATATGTGAAAAGAAATCTCAATGGAAATAAAATTTTGTTTAATTTTTAAACTAGGTAGTGGTGCATGGCATCGTACCTTAAGACAATTTGATAGAAACTTTACTTACTGAAAATTATTTTTTTCAAAAAAGCCTTGCAATTTTTTGGAAATTTTGAAACAATTAGATTTTTGAGAATACTGAAATTTTGAAAAATTTAAAAATTTTGTGTACATTGATTTTTTTCTGTGCTTTTTGAAATTTTTGGATTTTTTTTAGTAATCGCGCGTGTTCTTGTTTTAGAGACGAAATATCGAAGCGCGTGAGCGCCGCGTCGAAGTCTTACGGATAAACATTGGTGAAGAACTCATAAAAATATTAACCCATATTTCAGTTATCATCAATAATTATTGTAAACACACACACACACACACACACATATATATATATATATATATATATATACATATATATATATATATATATATATATATATATATATATATATTTGATGGCATAAAGTTTAAGAAGCTTAATTTGAGTTATAAGTGGATTTACAGGGTTCGATATTAAAGGAATCAATTTCTTTTTACCGTGATCAAAAATCGTTTAAGTAACTTAGGATATCAACACTCGAAAAATAGGCGGAAACATTATGTACGGAGATAGAGAAAGATTTCAGATGATGGAGCATTAAAAGCAAAAAGTGACTGGATTTCCATATCAAATAGGGATTGTAACACTTAAAAACACTATAAATAACTGATTAAGTTTTCAACTTATTCATTAATTTGATATGCGTTTAAAAATTATTTAATCTCATCTTCAATAGTGAAAAACAAGAGAAAGGATATAACAAAGATTTATGAAGTGAAAAATAATTATCTTATAGGATATAATGATAATTATTCATTATAGTTCCTTACATCTTTTTAATCCGCTTTATCATTAAATTAATACTTCATAAAAACTTTGTTTCTTTTGTGGTAAGTATAACATTACACACAAGTAGATAATATAAATAAAGTCCCTTATGTTTAAAAAAAAATCATGAAAACTTACGTTTTAACACAAAACTTACATTTTGTATTAAACTTTCATTTAACCAATTTGAATCTTTTTCATAAAACTATAAATTTATAAATAAATTATATATGAGTTTATGTATAAATATCAAAATTTTATAAATTTTGTGTTTATCTATAGTATAGGGCGGGGCACAAAGGCTCAATTTGACTTTGAGCACTTATATTGTGAAAACCAAACCAATTATATCACAACAAATAACATATATCAAACAAAAAGCTATCTGACTATGTTCAGTATAACTCCCAGCTATTAATTCATTATTCTGGAAATGTTTTTTTGTTGTTTTTCAAAAATTTGTCACCTGGTCCTTTTTACCTCATAGGCGGAGTAAAACGGTACTGCCAGGAGGCAAAGAGGTTCAATGTCGTATTTCTAATTTCAGAGTAATTTTATGAAATAATAGCTGCATTATTCAACCAAAGCAAAATATAAATTTCATGGGTACATTTTTTTACAGAGAAAACACTGTTTATAACCTTGATCTGGTATTTCGTCAAAAAATTCCATCAGCTTAATTGGAAACACTATTAATTTAATTTATCTTTTTTAAAATTTTCTTTCTCAAACTGAATTTACTTTTTTACTGACTATTATTGTTTACCAGGGTAAAAGTTCAGTTGATTCTTTTTACCCCATCCGCGCGTAAGCTTTTATAGAGATATAAAAACTGTTGAATATAACTTAAAATCAACAATGTATCTTGTAAAACAATTAAATATAGAACATTTAAAAGTTATATTGGGATCGTTTAAACTAAACAACAGTGCTTACAACCAGAAAAACTAACAAGGAAAGGAAATTGTTTTGTTATGGATTTTCAAACATAGCCGTTTATCTCCAGGTATCAACGTCGTAAAAATCAAGGTTAAGGCCGATATACATTTTTTTCCTATACTTTCAAATATCGTTGTTAAAAAATTCTTAACTTTACTTGTTTTTGAGATATAGGTGGTGGACCTTTTTACCAGCAATACTTCGAAGCATGAAGAAAAATAGGTTTGCTACATTTAAGTCATTTTGAATATTATTGTTTCATTTTCATTTTATGTTGCTTCGTGTAATTTTGTAATTTATTACTTGTACTATTTACAATTATAAAATATTCATGCCTTAAGATCGTATAATTAGATTATTTTATGATTTATATATTAAGATTTTGTTATTTCAAGTTCGTCAGTTTATTATAAAAGCAAATATGCAAGAGTACGCATAATTTCATTAATATTTCGAGCTCATTCCGCCCCGCAACATTTTGCCCAATT
The DNA here is from genome assembly GCF_003426905.1 of Ctenocephalides felis. NCBI lineage: Eukaryota > Metazoa > Arthropoda > Insecta > Siphonaptera > Pulicidae > Ctenocephalides > Ctenocephalides felis. The sequence goes on from NW_020538040.1 coordinate 148,789,769, forward strand.
CAATTATTTGGATAAATAAATCAAAATATCGAAACGGCTTCATTAATTCTGTTCTCCCTGATATCAGATAACGATGTTTGATTTAACAATAATTCACTTTACATCTGTTCTAGAATTCGTTTCGTCAATTAAATCGCAATGTACCACCGTTCACAATATCTCATTACAAATTGATTCAATTTAAATCCCGCGGATTGTAACTTTGATCAATTTAATGCTATTTTATAACGATAAGTTCATTAAGCACGATAATTGTTCTCGGAGGATTAATCTGGCGATATGGTAGCTTAAGAAAATTAATGCCAGATGAATCATATGTATTCCCTGGTGAGAGATGGAATTTGAACTTTGATTACGTTTTTAATATATCATAGTTATTGTTCAAGATAGTTTTTTTGTCCTTGGAACAATGAGACATATATAATCCTAAACTAGTTGCAAGTTTGCATTTTTCCTTAAGGCAAATTGCATTTTCCGAGATGTATAGAAATCGATCTAACATAAACGGTATATGCCTTGAAATCACGGTTCACTATACTAAACTTTAATGAATTTTTATAATTATGCCACTTTCTGTAGGCCTATATAATTTGGAATGTGTGTTTAGTGGATCATGAACTCTATTCCGTGTGAAATTTTATTAAAAATGCGAAAATTAACATTTAATTATGGGAAAAAATAAAAATTCTAATTACTTTTACCGATTGGACATATAATCAGCACAACTCCTAATTGCTGTTTATTGAACAGTTTTAGAATTTTAAAAATCTGTTTGTGGCAATAACGTCTACAAAATTTTGTTTCTGTCTGGCCGATTATCTTAAAAAGCGAATCAACGTGAATCCTTATCGTGTTTCAACAAATGGCTTTTTTAAAGCCGTTTTGCGAAGATATCGACGAAAGGTCAAATTTTGGCTGGCATACATACACACTAGGGTGGTCCTTAATATGGACATGTTTGAATTTTCTTGCTCCCAAGGGCTCAAATGGTTCCAAATTAATAAAAAACAATGCTCTGAAAGTTTTAGCTCTTAATATTAACTTTTAGATAGTGCGCAATTCCATTAAGCTTCGTATGGAAATAGCATGGAAAAAATTTTGAAAATTGAAAAAAAATTATTTGTTTTCATTCATTTGTTCGCTAAATTATATCTAAAAACATTTTTAAAATTTTTGAAATTTTTTTCATGCTATTTCCATACAAAACTTTGATTGAATTGCGTACTATCTAAAAAACAATATTAAGAGCTGAAGCTTTGAGAGAATTGTTTTATATCAATTTGGAACCATTTGAGCCCTTGGGAGCAAGGAAGTTCAAAAATGTCCATATTAAAGACCACCACAATATCTAACTACGGTGTCATGCGATTCAGAATGACTTAAAACGTCGAGAAAGCATAAGATTTAGAAGGCAAGCCGGCTTTTGTTTGGCAAAAACATAAGCTTCTGCTTCCTGAAGTTAAAAATTAATTTTAAACAATAATTAGACAAAACGATATCAAATTATAGAAATTCTAAAAATATTGCAATTGCAATATTGCTGACGGTTAATATTTAGTTAATCACAATAAAAATATTGCGTGAAAAAATTATAAAACTCTGAACCATTATTATTGTAAGATGTATTTTAATGCTTATCTTTGTATGATGCTTCGAGATATATAAAGCTCTATGACGGCAAAAAGTCATATACTTGACATTTAGAATAAACAGAGAAATTACTGGAAACTAAAAGGTTTAAAGTTTCTAAATGAGTCCACATTTAAACTGTGCATTTGTACTGTAACTACCACATACATTAAGTACCACGTTTATTTTTTCTTTATTTTTGACCAGCAATCAGAACTTTCAATTCTATGAGCTTTGGTGATGAAACTTCTCTTTTAAGAACTTTGTTTTTTAGAAGGTAATTGAACAGTTGGCCTATTTACATTTGATACATTATTATTATTAAAATTTATATTATGCTGATGATTTGAACCAGCTGTAGTAAAAACGTAGATAAACAACCACTATTTTCGGGTTTGATTCCAACTTCTAACAGCTCGATATCAAGAAGTATAATATGAAACTTTACTTGATTTCACTATTCACTAGAGATTATAGATTTTAAATATAATATCAATTATCAATAATTGTCTTTATATTGGTCTCGGTGGTGGATGACCTCTTACTTATGCGTACGTTGCAGATTTCTTGAAATTGTTCATATTATGATTTGTTCTAATTATGATTTGATTATAACCTAAATACACTATACCAAGTACCGATTCATATCTAGTAGATAAACAACCACTATTTTCGGGTTTAATTACAACTTCTAACAGTTCGATATCAAGCGTGTACATCATTATTCTTTGCGGCAAGAATTGCTCGTTGACTTAACCAAGCATAATTCTGATAATTCTCACTAATGTCATTACTCGAATTTTTAATTACGGTGCGTGAAGTTCCAGCAGCTTGCATTAAGGCGCGATGTCATGCACAACTAATTTTCTTAGCTATAAACTTTGCGGAGCCCGAGACGTTTCCAACGAATGCAAAATCGGTTTGTGCGTTCTGGAGTTATATCGTCAGGAAGGAAAACCCGACTTATTTGTATATATATGTAGATTAATTGAATTTTTTGTTTCCTAAAATATATAATTTCATACAAGTCTATTATATGTAAAATGTAAAACAGAAGCTAATATTTTTTTTACTTGCACTATTTTGTATCTGTCTATTCTTATTTCCCATGTGATAGAATATATAATATGTTATCTCATTTCAAAACAATATTTATTGTATTTTATAGATTATGTGTTAATATGTGAATATAACAACTGCGGTAAAAAAAATATAACTTATAAATTATTCATTGACAATACCGGTATTAATACCGGGATCCCGGTATTACAGATTTCAAATATCGAATACCGGTATTCATATTTTAGTGCGGAATTGAAAGTCCTAATCACAGTTAGTTGGTTAAGATGCATAATATTGAAATAAAGTATAACATAAACTAATAATTGGGAATAATTTGTATAAACACACGTTATCTTTATAAAAATTTTAGTGGCATAATATTAATACCTATGAATTGTACTATTATCCGTAAAGCTCGATTATTAGTATTATCTGTGTTCGTAAAGCTCGTAACATTGTTGTTTTCGCTTATGGACATACTATCAGATATTTCTGTCCCGTTTGTGTTGAACGCAGACTGTAAATTCGTTAGCAAAAAAACTCAATAAAAACAACGCCTGTGCCATTAGCGCTGAGGTTCGCAACAATGGACAGGGGTTGCAAACCCCAAGGGAAATATATTTCATAATTTAATAACATAGAAACTAAGTAACGTGCGGAATATGGTTATGCTGCAGGTTAATGAATTTTATCTAAACTAAATTAAACTAAATAATTATTATTTATATTATTTAAAGTGCTGAAACTTGTTTTTATAAATAATATAATTACATTCATGCGAGTAAACTCCAAAATTAAACTAGTATTTAACTAGGTACTTTTGACGACTTTTGTTTTAATATTTATTCCCCTGTGTTAAATTATCAAAAAAATTGGATTCATTATTATAGTTTTAGTTATTTAGAAGTGCATTTTTTAATTCGTATATACATGTTTATTAATAGTGATTGGAAAAGCTTAGATTATTTTGGGTAACAAATTTTTGGGCGGCTTGCTGTATTGTACAGCAGCATCACTCCTGTGGAAAATACTCTTATATCGAAAGAGTTAGTATTTGCACTTTATTAGATGAAATAAATATGAAATATTAAAAAAAAATTATAAAAGTTATTATTAACTTGCTTACTCATAAAAATTAAACTCTTAAAAAATCAATTGATGCATGTTTTTTATTAGGAAGTCATTTTTTTATTTAACAGATTTTCGTATAAACATTAATTTTATTTTGTAATTTATGCATATGATATTTATTCATTTATTTAACACCATCCGTTACTTTTATTCACTTTGCTCAATTACTTATTAATTTACTTTAATTAATTATTTTTTCTTCAAAATACAATAAGATCTTATGAGCTACGGTTGCTCTTTTGATGCACAGTTGCATATTTATTTACTTAATTATTTTTTCTTCAAGATGCAGTAAAAATCTTATAAGTTATAGTAAATTATAAAAAAGTGTGTTAAAAGTAGAATAAATATTGTTAACATTATAACGAATGAAAAAACAACTATTGAGTTGTTTTTCCAACATGTCAATATAGTATATAATGTCCCTTTACGGCTGACAATTGTAAATTTCCTAAATTTACTAAATGTCCTTAACTGGACAGTTGTAAATAAAATAGAGAATAAAGAAAGTAGAATAAAAAAAATTAGATTTCACTTCTTGAAAAAGTGTATGATTTACATATTTATAACTTTTGCTTCAATATCAGAAATTTTATACTGCATTCTTACAATTCAAAATAAGTTCTGGTTTAAGTTCTGGTATATGAAAATACATTAAAATATCACATTGAAATTGGAATTACCATGAATTTGAAAGAAAACAATTTTATATTTCATTAAGAAAATCTATTATTAGAATTAAATTAGTATTTTAAAATTTTACTTATATTTTTGACTGAATTTTTATTTTATTTATATGAATTTTTCATTTTTTGCTATCCGTTAATAGATTTTCTGACTAAACGATCAAAAAGAAATAAATATTATTACCCTGTTGAGCTTAAAATGACATCAATTAAAAATAAAATATACATTAAATTTTCTAATAAAATTTCATTTAATATGTAATTCCGACAATATATAAAACTCTATATCAATCATAAAAAGCAGCTTGTTATAACATACATATATTCTATATCAATCATAAAATTATGTTACCATATGATGGATATTTTGATGACCAAAAAAACAAATGCGTTATGGGAAAATTTACGACTATCACAAACATGAACATAAAAATATTGTATATTGCAGACGCACAGTATGAAATTGTAACTTGTGAATCTTTAAAAATATTAATCAGGTTTGTATAAAGAAAGACAAATTTGAATATTTTTTTCTTACAATATATATTGTAGTGTTATCCACAAATCCGTTTGCTGTATATGATATGATTATAATAATATATACAGGGTAGTACTGCCCTAAGGCAGGTCCGTGAGTTTAGTTAGACTCCGACTCGATTCAGGAAAAAAGAGTGTGAGAAATTTCCAATCGCCATTTCATTCGGCAGTGCCCGAAATGAGCTATTTTCAATTGGAAACATATTTTTGATATATATTTTCGAATGATAATTGATATCAGGTTATTCGTCCACAAAAGACATTGCGCTTAACCATTACGTCATGGAACACTCTTAAGTAATATAATTATATGAACACTAGACATTATTATATGAAAGTTTAATTGTTTTAAATGCGTTTTCTGAAATTTTTTGAAAAATTACCAAATTTTGAATATTTTATTTCAGAAAAGTCTGATTCTAAAATGTTTCACAGCAAATGCTCAGTTGCTTAACGACGTTGATGTGAATCAGATAGGGAGCAAAACTTTGTATCATTATGGTATCGGATAACTTCAGAAATATCTCAGAAGTTATGACTTTAATTAATTAACTTAATAAAGTAATTAAATCAATTTTGCATTTTGTTTCTCTAAACCACATTATCTTAGGCAATGAATGATATATGAAAATCAGTAAGTTGGAACTTCAATATTTGTCCTAATCTACTATTCACCAAGTTCTATTGATAAATGATTCATTTTTGGTGTAGCTTGAATACTTTTAATTGTGCTTATTGACAATTTATTATCTTCAACTTATTATTATGAATATCTTCAACAGTTTACCCTTTGTAGAAGAAGTTATTGGATATACAAGTACTTCCCAAAAGCTATACTGGGCACCCCAAAATATTCAACGAAACAATTTGGCAATTTTCTTGCTTCTTCGTTTTTTTTCATCAATGCAGTGAAATGGTTAATCAATTTGCTTTAATAATATTATTTTGAAATTCGGAAACCCAAAAAGATTGACCACCTCACCGTTACACGTATAATAATAACTTCTAATGAAAGCAAACGAATGAAGCGTTTGTTAAACAGAAGAGTGAATTGTATTTATTTTTTTGCTCATTTATATAAAAGAGTTCAGGTTAAAGTTTTAAAAAGCCATAAAGTTTGAAGAAACCCGACTGTGGTAAATGGATAGAAAATAAAAGTATAGCAGTTAGATTTATATCAGATTTTTGAAGTACGGTACAGTAACTTTCATTTAGATGAGTTATAATAAATATTCGATATATAATTTTTTCTTAAAATTTTAAAATAGAGATCAAGATACAGTAATATTTTATAAGATGTAACAACAAAAACAGAAAAATTATAAGTTAAAATAGACAAAAATAATATAGATTTCACTCCATGTAGAGTCTATGATTTAATATATGATATAACTCTTTAAATATTTACAACCCAATTATTTTAATAATATTATTACTAAAAAAACTATATTTTTTAGCTTCATACGGCATACAAAAATTTGAAGTTATTGTTATTTTAAAAGTTTGATATTAGTTAATGTATAAAGCAAATCAAAACTTGTTATAGTAACCTTTATAATCTCTTGATGATTCAATTGAATTAATTAATTTCATAATCAATCATCAACCAATGAATATTAATATTTGTTGATTATTCCATGCAAATAATTATCTAGTAATGGCAGAAGTATAATTACCAATAATTAAATAAATATAAATACATTTAGAGTATATATATGGTATACATTTTCAAGTGTATATTTAAAAAAGTAATTATATAGTATACCATATATTGTTGTAGTTTTATCAAAATTTGCTCGCATATGAGAAAATAATATAAGATGGGATTGAGCGGGGTAAAAAGGTTTTCCACCGATATCTTAAAAATAAGTAAAGTTAAGAATTTTTTAACAACATTATTTTAAAGTAGAGGGAAAAAGATGTATAACCAACCATCACCTTGGTTCTGACGAACTTAATCTAATTTTTAATCATACGTTTTATAAGATGTACAGTTAATTTCAAGTTATATTCAACAGATTTTTTATAAAACCTTTATAATAAGCTACATGTGGGTGGGGTAAAAAGGACCAACTGAACCTTAACTTGGCAAAGGTGTTAATATTAAAAAGTATTAAATAAAAAAGTAAATTAAGTTGAAAACAGCAATTTTACAAAATATAACTTAAATTAATAGTTATTCTAAATCTGCTGATGAATATTTGTAACAAAATACCAGATCAAGGTTGTATACAGTATTAACGGTGTAAAAAATGTACCCATAAAATTTATATTCTGCTTTGGTTAAATAATTATTATGTAAAATCCCTCTAAAATTAACAATAAGACATTGTACCTGTTTGCTCCCTTGCCGTCTCAATATAATTCGTCTATAGGGTAAAAAGGACCAGGTGACAAATTTTTATAGAAACATCAAATGCAACACATTTTTATATTAATGAATTAGCTGGAAGTTTAAATGAACATAGTCAGATAGTTGTTTGTTTGATGTGTTTTTTGTTGTCATATAATTTGTTTGGTTTTCACAATACAAGTGCCCAAAGACAAATTCAAAACTCAAAATTGGACCTTTGTGCCTCGCCCTATCCTATTTCAGTCTGGTAACAGTCTAGATTCAAAGTAATTTATAAATATTTTTTTGTTTGTAATTATTTTGCATACCTATTATTTGGAACGTGACTGTATAATTGAGTCTATTCATTTTCGGCAAATTAATTATAAATTACGGTGAAATTACCGAATTTTAATAACAAAATAACAGAAGTATTATTGGAAGTATTGAACTGTTATCAATTACATTGTGTCGTTTAAGATAAGTTTTTTGGTAATTAATTAGAATCACTTTTATTATATTTTATTAACTTTTTTACCCCGTCGCTGCTAAATTATTTCCGAATCCAACCCTGTATTCTCTGCCAGATATGTATTATCCAATGTGTGGCTGCTTTGAGATAAAATGACTAAAAGTTCCGTCTATAAAGTTAATTAAGAGCTATTTCCTTGGGCGCGTTATAACTCATAATAAACAGAGTCACCAATACACATTCCCTTTGTCATGGATTCTGTGTCGTTTTTTCTCGTTTATAGTAAATAATTTCAGTTATCCAATTAACTTTTTTTATTACAGGTATGAAATTAAATTGTCGATTGAATTTCCCAGCAATACTTGACAGAAACAGCGTTTTTTTCTGAACAATATCATTTGTTCTAAAATAAAGCAATTTATTTTTAATTCGTCGAATTATTGCTCGTTTAAAATTTATGATAAAGTAGGGCGGGGACAAAGGTTCAATTTGACTTTGAGCAATGATATTGCAAAAACCAAACTAATTATATCAGAACAAATAACACATATCAATCGAACAACTATATGACTATGTTCAGTAAAACTCTCAGCTACTTTATCATGGTAGAAATGTGTGTTTTTTAGTGATTTTAAAAAATTCGTAACCTGGTTCTTTTTACCCCATAGGCAGAGTAAATCGGGACGGCCAGGGGGCAAATAGGTCCAATGTCTTATTTTAATTCTATAAGGATCTTACAAAATAATAGCTACATTATTCAAGCAATCCAAACTATTTTCATGGGTGCATTTTTTACAGAGACACTACTGTAAATAACCTTGATCTGGTATTTTGTCAGAAATATTTATCAGCAAAGTGGGAATAACTATTGATTTGATTCATCTCTTGTAGAATTGCTTTATTTAACTTAATTTACTTCTTATTTTTACACCTTTGACAGGGTTACAGGTTGACAGTAATTTTACAGAATAATAGCTACATTATACAACCAATCCAAAATATTTTCTTGTGTGCATTTTTGCAGAGACACTACTGTAAATAACCTCAATCTGGTATTCTATCAGAAATATTCATCAGCATAGTTGGAATAACTTGATTCATCTCTTGTAGAATTGCTTTATTTAACTTACTTAACTTTTTTATTTACTTTGTTTTATTTTTTACACCTTTGCTATGTATGAAGGGTCAGTTGGTCCTTTTTACCCCAACCACATGTAAGCTTTTATGGAAAAAAACGATTGAATCTAACTTAAAATTAACAATACATCTTATAGAACAATCAGATAACGTAAACCTAAAATTTATATTAAGGTCTTGTAAACTAAACAACAGTGCTCATACCAAAACAAAAAATCAAGATGATGGCTGGTTATACATCTTTTCCTCTCTACTTTCAAATATTGTTAAAATATTATTAACTTTACTGGTCTACTGGACCAGTTCTACCCTACTGAAATATTTTTGTGGTGTAATTGTATGTATTGAAAAATTGTCAGTTTAAGACATCATCACAATGATCATTTAAATGGATATAATTGTATTTTGTAACACAACATAAAAAACAAAAAAATGAAGATACAAGTTGTATGATAACATGAAAAACCATATGCACAATGTGAAAACTAATCTAAAATTCAAATTTGTTTGCTAAATATATGTCGAATAATGTTGTTGAACTGTACATATATTTTTTCTCAGTTCATCATTCATATAATTACATTATTTTATTAGCACTCAATTTTTTTCACATGTAATCAATAAGTAGTCGAATTAAATCAGAGCATAAATAATAACGATGGTATCAAAAATAGCCTTACAATTTTATAGTCGCTTTTATTTACATCATTCAACATGTTTCCTGATTATATTTGTTTTGGTTGGGCTTGGGTTTCGAATTATTTTATTTGAACAGGTGATTTTGTGGATTTTGCGAACCCATTTCCAAATTCTGGTGCTTCTGTATGCATGAATGGATAGTCGAAATTAATTAAAAATAACTTTTCGTAAGTGGCCTTCGAGCTACTTAAACAAATATACAAACCACTAATATATTCTGTTTTTACCTACGTTGTGGTATACACATGGCTAAAATACCTAACATACGAGTACTGATATATTGGAAATTTAATGGTAATCCACACTATATTGTAAATTGAAGTTTTTTAAACGGTATAACAAATTCAGAAAAAAAATAATATAAAGCATCCGCGGTAAAAGTACAATATTATCTTGGATCTTTTCACTCAAAATAATTTCTCCAATAATGTTGCCTATAATTTTCATAATCTTGTACCATATTTTAACTGGTTCTTAGTAATTATAATATCTAAATAACATTTTTCTTAGTAATATACATTATTACCAGGAACACTCCTGGTGTCCTCAGCGCCCGAATACTATAGCCATTAGTCATTTTTGTAATTCAGACATTACATTTTTCTTATTCATAATTATTAATTTATTATATTCTAATATTGTTTAGGCTCATAAGTAAATTGAAATTTTTGGCAGATGACAGTTCTCCTTTGTTTTCAATGTCAAACATTGTCTCAAATATTTTCAATGTCAAACAATGACATGTCGTTTTTTGCTATTTTTTCCATTTATTTCTACAATATTACTATATTTTCATAATCATTTACATCCTAAAATATTTTCTTAGCAAACTCCAGGAAAATTTATCAAAATGTGAATAATCTGAATTGTAATACAGTATAGGAGGAGTATCACGACTTACACCTGTACAGAAGAATTTTATATATAAGATTATTCCTAAAACATCAGAATTGTTAATAATAAACTAAAAATTCTTAGTTGCTTTGAACGTTAATCAAACATAAAAGATTACTGAAAATGACAAAAAAAAAATGTTTTCGACATTATTTAAAATTACTTAGCATGGCTTATAAGAATACAGTTCAATAATTAAGTAGATATAAGGTCTTCAAAATGAAGAATAGGGTTGGGTTTAAAAAATGCTATATATTTGTTTTAATGCATCCCATAAGTATTGTATTAAATTGTTTAGGTAGTTTTAAATTATTACTATTATTTATTTTATGTTGCTGAAAGCGTTTTATTAAATTTCGCCTGGAGTCACCAATATACATTAAATCACAATTTGAACAATTAATTGCAATTTAAAATTTTCAATTATCATATTTTGAGTTAGCTTACAGATGACACATTTTTGATGATAAAAAATTGTTCTGTTAGTTAAATTGTGATAAGTATTTATAGAAATACAATAATTTTAATGTTGTTATTGCGTAGTGTAGTGTAATACCATATCATTATATTATTAATTATTTTTAATTTTATTTTTAATATCAGGATAACCGAAAATGGTTTTTGTTTTCATTTTTATTTGTCAAACACTGTTGTTTCATATTTCATGAATTTTTCGTTCTATTGAATGATGGCCGGTACAATAGCTGAAACGTATGGATTTTATAATAATTTTTTGAAATTCAAATTTATTATTACACAATATATATATATATATATATATATATATATATATATATCTACATTATCCTTTATGAATGGATCAACAAACTATAATCCTAGTCGTTTATTCTTCTCTATAAGTGTCGTTAAGAAATGCGCCTCTGTCGAAAAAGTTATGCTATCTGCGAATAAAATGAGTACGAGGAATTTTATCCTTTTGACAGAATTCCAATAAACAGAAGTGAGACGCTGCACGATGTACTGATTTATATTGAAAAAATTGTACATGACACGAAGTCACAGTGTCACCGGGCGATCTATTTCACTATAAACTTTCTTTGTATCTTATAGACCGGGTCATGAGAATAGTAAGAGAGCTGGTGGAAACGTCGAAATTATTATATGTATTAGGTATACTCTAATAATTAAATTAACACTAAGCATGATAAAAATTATCTGCACAAACGTTGTTAAAACTTCATAGTTTTATGTGCTGTCAATTGGTAGCTAAATCATTGATAAATGATATACATTTATAAGTGTGTATGTCTTTATGTGTGTGTATATGTATATTATTGGCCTCGCTTACATAGCGAATTGATTATGATCAGGATTTTTTTATCTTCACGTCTATTCAATATTGCATTTAAATTTCACTATTTTACAATATACCAGGACTCAAACCGAATATCTCTGGCATGTTAGACGGCATATTATCAATTACAAATTATCTACTAATTTTTTTGGTCGAGTTTTACTATCTTACTATAAGCTATAAAACTTACGTAGAGCAGGGATTAAAAACTGTGGGTAAAAAGGTCTACCACAAATATCTCAAAAACAACAATAATTGAAAGTATAGGGCAAAATATATAACCAGCCATTAAATCAAGCGACGAAGGTGTCAAGAACTGGCCATGTTTGAAAATCTATAATAAAACAAATCTTTTATCATTGTTAGTGATTTTGGTTGTGAGCACTGTTGTTTAGTTTACGAGAGATCAATATAATTTTTAAGTATATGTTATTTTTTGTTTTATAAAATGTATTGTTATTTTAAAACTAGATACAACAGTTTTTTTGTATAACCTCTAAAAAGCTTATATGTGGCTGTGATAAATTACTACCAACTGAACTTTTACCCTGGCAAAGGGGTCAACAATAAAAATAGTAAATAAAAAAGTAAATTAGTTGATAGTTATTTGAACTCTGCTGATGAATATTTCTGACAAAATACCAGATCAAATTTATATACAGTGTTACCTTTTTAAAAAATGTGCCCATGAAATTTATATTTTGCATTTGTTGAATATTGTAGAGATCATATAACATCACTTTCAATTAAAAATAAGACATTGAACCTGTTTGCCCCTGGCAGTCCCATTTTACCCCATCTATGACGTGAAAAGAGGCAAATGACACATTTTAGAAAAATAGTATCAAACCACATTTTTATAATTAGGAAATAAATGAAAATTGTACTAAACATAGTTCAATAGTTGTTTGTTTGATGCGTGTTATTTGTTATGATGTAGTTCATTTGGTTACACAAAGTCAAAATCAACCTTTGTGCCTTGAACCCTATTCAATGACTATAATATTCTTAAGTAATTATTTTTAACCCTTTTCAGTCGCGAATTCTGAGATTTATATGAATTTTGCCGCCTGAGCGGCGACATACGAGTCAAATTGGTTAATACCTATATTCTATATCATTAAAGTAAAATTGAATAAAAATTTAAGTTAACTTTAATTATATAAAATTTTATCAAAGTTAAATTAAATAGAAAAAAATTATATATTTTTTAGTTTTTCTAGTTTTTTCTTCCCCTAAATTTTCTATAGCTCTCACTTTTATCTCGCGGGTTTATCGTGGGGGCTGATTCTGTATTATAGTAGTAAGCATGTCTCTGATGCTTTATAAAAAGAGAAGGCAGAAACGCACACAAAACAGTTTTTCATAATATAAAACTATGCGGGAATATTGTATACTCCGTAACAAAAGCCACAGGATCTGTGAATTAATTTTTAGACAAGAACTCGCGATAAAGTAGTTGTTAAAGCCCGAACATTTAAAATGAAAACCGAGATAGGTACTTGGAATAAATTATCATGAAATTACAGTTCCATTTTGTAAAAGCCGAAATCGTACATGGTAGATTCATTTGACAAATTTAAAAAGAATGTAAACGAATGCATTAGTATAATTTGGTTTATATATATATATATATATATATATTTATATATATATATATATATATATTTATATATATATACTAAATATAGGGCGTAACATCAGATAAAAAATAATTGAAGTACAAATTTTTAAAACTGTTTTAAAATTGTAGAACAAATTGAAGAATATATATAAATAAATAATAAATATATATATAGGGTGTCCTAGACCTCAAAGTCAACCCAAAACGGGATGATAAAATTTAAAAAGTATATATATCGTGTTGTTTGGAAATTATGAGCTTTTAAGTGCAACCTAGAGCTTTAGCAAAATTATGATCATTTTTCGGTTATTGTGGTTAATTTTTACCAATTTTGTTTATTTTGACATTGGAACCATAACCTTGAATAACATTTCTAGGACTACAGTAAAGAATACTAACACAATTGCCCCAAGTTTTTAATTAAGACTTTTTGTTGAGCTATGAATTAATTTTTTTTTTAAATTGGTCGATTTTGAGAGACCCTTCTTTAAAAAAATGTACTACAGTGTGTTGGCAAGTTTCATCAAAAGTTGGTACATTTAATTAAGATTGTAAAATGGTAAAATAATTGATAACTGTATATTGAAAAAAAATTAGTAAAAAAATAAAAACAGAAAGAAATTACATAGAGTGCATTTTTCTCACGATTAGTCGAGTCAGATCTACTTTTACTCAATAAAATACAATTGGTACATATCAAATTTATCTGTGAAGCTCCAAATTGAGTTTCAATTTTTTTTAAAATCAAAATTTTCTTTGTCTTTCGCAAAAACTAATCGTTTCTTCACAATGTCAACACAAGCAAAATGTTTTTTGAATAATTCAAATCGAATGCTTCGTTCTCTCAAAAACTGTCAATTTTTGCACTTTTACATCGTATCTCCAAAACGGCTCGACCTACCTTTGCCAAAAACTAATAATAACGTCTTCCCTTTATTACAAATTAAAAGTTACTCATTTAAATCGGATGCTCTGTACTCTCAAAAATTTAATTTCTATTTTCTGCACTTTTTGCACCGAATCTCCAGCTCGACCGATTTTTGCTAAAAACTAATCAGCACTTCTTCTTCCTCAATAAAAATCGAATGCTTTTTGAATAATTGAAATCGATTGCTCCATCCTCCCGAAAACGTAGACAAAAAATTGTGTCCACACATACATACAAACACACACTCATCAATTTTTTTATAAGGTAGGTATGCCAAAATGTTCAGAAACCTCGGAAACATAAATTGTTACATATCTTCACGTTTTGAAGGTTTCTGAACATTTTGGCGTACTTTTAAAAAAATGGATGTATGGATAAATTTTTTTGTCAACGTTTTCGAGCGCACGGTTCAATCGACTTGAATGGTTCGAAAAACATTTGATTCCTATTGATAGGTAGATGTTCTGATTAGTTTTTGACAAAAGTCAGTCCAGGCGTTGTGGAGTTACGGAGCAAAGACTACAGAAAATAGAAATCGAGATTTTGAGAGAACGCATCCGATTTAAATGATCTAAAACACATTCAATTGGTAATAATGTGGAGAAGTGGTGATTAGTTTTTGGTAAAGACAGGTCCAGCCATTTCGAAGATACGGAGCTAAATGTGCAAAAAATGGCAGTTTTTGAGAGAAATAAGCGTCCGATTTAAATGATTCAAAAAACTTTTTTCTTGTCTTAACAAAATAATTGATTTTGGAAAAAAAAATTTGTTTCAACTTTTTTTTTAAAAAAATATTTTTTTGTATATCGAAAATAATTCAGATTTTATTTTTAATTCTGACTATAGTTCTAATATACTTTAAACAAATAATTTCAACTTTGCAATTCAGTTTATATAATTCTTATTAATATTAGAAAATGTTACAATATTAATAATAATCTATTTGAAAACATTTAGTATTCCTCGAATATTTCGTTAGGGTACGGAAAGTTCCAGCAATTTGCCTTAAGGCACGATTTGCCATACATCACTAGTTAGATTTTTAGACAGTTACTATGACTTACCCTACGGGAAGTTAATAACTCATAATCCACCCAGTATTTCAATAGGTTTATTACAAAACCGACGTAAAACTAATTATTTTTATTACTACTAGTATTAATAAGGGAAGGCAAAGTCGCTCAATTAATCACAGTCATATATGTATATTAACTGCACGGAGCGATTTGAGGAATTCCTCGTCGGTCGGAAAATGACCGTCGGGGGTTACCGTGAAAAACAACTTCCGCGTACAACGAACACGAAATGTCTTCTGATGTCGAACGAGCACGCACGAGCTTGATTTCCGAACCGAACACAATGAAATATGACGCATGCATAATTCGAAACTATATGAACACTAAATAGATAATATAAATAACTACGTCTGATGTATTATTGGCGTGTTTACTTTCAATGAAAGCTTTTAAGCTCTCAGTGTTCGCATTACAACGACCGCTGCCTTGAAAGGTCGAAGACAGATGCAATTGGAAACGATCATTTTATCTTTAAACGCGTTTTTCTCGAAACAGCATTTTCCGAATTTGCTGCAGCGATTACTTAAAAACAAATGATCCGATTGCTATCAATTTTTTTTACATGTTCTATATATAGTTCTCCGTAAAATGAACTATCGATTTTTTGATCGGATCAAAAACGACCAAAATTTTAGGTAAAATTTAACTTTTTTTTAAAAAAACGCCGTCATTTTGGCAACTTTTGATTTTTTTTCTTCATCGTAGTTAATTTTACAGACAATATTATCTAGTTTAACAAGATTTTTTTTTTTAATTTCATCCACGTAGAAGGCCGGAATCACTGCATCAGTGAAGGGCCTTTTTTGTCGCGCCGTTGGAGATCGTTGATAACTTAAAAAATATTTAATTTTTTCTTCAAAAATTTTACTATGTATTTTTAGAACATATATAAACTTATTCCTAAAATTTTAAAATGATTGATAAAGTAGTTTTTTTAATATAAATTCCCAAAAATCACCTTTTTTTTAGGCGGTTACACTAGTTGTGCCTCTTAATAACTGGTACTTATTATACTAATTGGAAATGAGGACAAATATTAAGTTGTGGAGAAGGTAGTGACACAGTCGTGATAACAGCTAAACCATACTGATTTTGAAATAGGATCCAAAGGGAGTAAGATGAAGTAAGTTTGTTCGAACAAGCTTATATTATTGCATTGACATGATCGGTAGACCAAATTATTTTTGAAGAGCCGAACGTAAGATTTTCTGTTCGATTTCTTTTAATAACTGGTATTTGTATAATACATATAGATTACTTCATTTCTTATTAACTTCCTGTAGGGCAAGTTATAGTAATCGCAAAAAAATCGAAAATGAAAATTTTTATAGATCTTTACGTTTCAAAACCTTCTGAACATTTTGGCATACCTTAAAAAAATGGATGTATGCGTGTGTGTGTATGTGTGTGTGTTCGAATACAAATTTTTGTCGACGATTTCGAGAACATGGATCAACCGATTTGAATAATTCAAAAAACATTCGATTCGTATTGACAGGGAGACGTGCTGATTACTGTTTGGCGAAGGCAGGTCTAGCCGTTCCGAAGATACGGGGCAAAAAGTACCGAAAACGGTAACACAGTTTTTAAGAGAACGGAGCGTCCGATTTTAATAATTCAAAAAACATTTTACTTATATTGACAAGATGAAGAATTGATCATTAGACATATGCACATCAAATTACCAGATATTTTATAGAGATTTTAACAATAAGTATAAATTTTGTTTACATTCCTATTAGTTCCGTACCAGTGTTTATTCGCTAGACGGCGACGCGGCGCTTACGCGCTTTGATATTTCGTCGTTATGCAGTTAAAGCAGTACGATTGCTTTGAAAAAAAGTTCAGAATAAATGATAATATTTATTTTTCAAAATATTTCAAAATAAATGATTTAATATGGTTCGAAATTCTATTAAAAGTTTCAAATCATTGATCAACTTTTATTGATTATTATTATTGATTATTTTTAATTACTCGAATTTTGAATTGCGGTACGGGAAGTTCCAGCAATTTGCCTTAAAGCACGATGCCCTAATTGTCTTAAAACAGAATTCCACTTACAGCTAGTTTTGCTGTAAGTTGAACATTACTAGTTAATTACCAGCAACTAGTTTTGTATGTATTTATTGTCCTTTTTGGGTAAAAATTGAACAGATAAAAAAGATCTAACTTAAGTAAGACAAAATACAAAAGAGAAAAGAACTAGTGGTGCATGACATCGTGCCTTAATGCAAATTGCTGGGGATTCCAGCATTTTGACAATTTAAACATTTTTTTAAAGCAATCGCGCGAGTCGAAGTATCAAAGCGCGTAGTCGTCTAACGCGTAAACATTGGTACAGAAGCCATATAAATGTACACATTAGTTTTTATTATTATAATCTTTATAAAATATCTGATAATACTATGTGCACATGTCTAGTGTTTATTTTTGACCGCCAAATGGCTTTATTTTTTACTTTCTGTATTGGATCTCCGGAGGAGCTGGACCTGCCTTTACAAAAATTTTACCAGTTGTTCATTTCGTCAATACAAAAAATATGTAAAATGTTTTTTGAATTATTTAATTTCCGAACGCTTTGTTATCTCAAAAACTGAAGTACCATTAGTGGCGCTTTTTGTCACGTATCTCCGAAACGGCTAGACTTGCCTTTGTCAAAAACTAATCAAAACGTCTCCTAATCGAATGTTTTTCGAATTATTCAAATCCGTTGATCCGTGTTCGCAAAATTATCGACGAAAATTTGTATCCGCACACGCACACACGCACACACACATCCAATATTTCTAAGGTATGCCAAAATGTTCAAAAACCTTTGAAACTTAAAAATATATACAAATTTTCATTTTAGATGTTTTGCGATTACTATAACTTACTCTACGGAAAGTTAAAAATAACATTCAATACATAATTATAAAAACTGTCTATGAATTTTTAGATTTTGGTTCTGTATATTATTTTACAGACAATTCAGAGCAACATAAGCATTTAATTTCTTATCATATAGCATTATTATGCCCTTAATATTCTCTTAATTATCATTATTTTAAACAAAATTCAATTTCAATAACTGTAATTTCTGTAATTATATTATAATCAAAGTAGCATGAATCTTGTGTAATGCTATGCATTATGTATTGGGGCTTATATCAAAGATTAAATGTGAAAATAAATAAATAAAAGTATATAACATAAATCCGCTTGTCAATAAATCCCATATTAATTAGTCTAATGGCTAGTATCTTATTTTATGAAACGAATAATCATTCTAAAGTCTCAAACATCGTAATATAAAAAGTACGTTTTGTTGATACTAATATACAAAATACTAATTATAAAAATAATTATTCATGAAAGCGCATCGGTATCATATTTCAAAAACTAATTTATCGATAACAGCGGCAAAAATTCTGAAGCATACGTATTCACAACAAATATGAAAACTTGCAATATTTTTATATAAAGTGCACTGATAATATTTTAATAAAAATCAAACTGTACTAAAAAAGTCACTTACATCCAAAAAAACTTAACATATTTGATAGATAGATCATATAATACATTAACAGCATACAGTAATCGATGTATCTTAATGATAATACAATATTTCCATTTTTATTTTTATTAATAAAATTCCACTATCCAGAAACAACATATAGTAATCAAAATATTGAATTATGAGGAGCACAAACAATATACCCTACAAACAATATGAGCTTTGAAGTAAAAAATATGATATTCATACCTTCTCACCTGGGGAGTCAAAAACAATTAATTTTGACATTTGTTTATGAAAATATTTAATTGCAAGAGTCACCAATGTTTGTTGCAAAATTTTTAATAAATTTACTACAGTAAAGCAAGTACTATATTATGAAAGAAATGAAAAAATATTCTGTTTATTAAAAATCATAAAATGAACAGAACAAACGAAACACGGAATAAACAAATCCACAACGTATTATACAAAAACCATAACAAACACCAATAATATTGAAATAGTTATTGAAAATACAATATCAATAAAAGTTATTTATAAATAACAAAGAAAAAATAATAAAACAAGCCATTGCAATTGAGATGGAATATTTACTTGAATGATTCTACTTGAGCGAATCATTGAAGTGAATGCAGAGCATTTCAAATAGTCTTCTATCAAATTCGTATAAAAGTCTTTTTGATATATCAATATGAATTGGAAACTACTCAAATCAAATCGAATCAAATCAGAGTTTCACAATGATGTAATATAATACAATTTCAAGTGATACCGACAAGATTTTATAGCAATTGATGAATAAATTCAATATTAGAAACAGAATATTATAAATTTTATTAAAAATTTATTAATTTGTAAAAATATTGGTTGTTATGGTGAACCATTTAGAAAATCTCTATAAATCGCTGTAAGTATATTTGAAACATTTTTGTATGAAAAGAGCTGGGTTTAAGGGTTCGCTGGTAAAAAGGTTCACCTTCGATATCTCAAAAACAAGTAAAGTTAAGATTTTTTAACAACGGTATTTGAAAGTAGAGGGAAAAAGATGTATAACCAGTCATCACCTTCATTTTACGACGTTGCTATCGGGAGACAAACAGCAATGTTTGAAAATCCATAACAAAAGTATTTTCTTTCGTTGTTAGTTTTATTGGTTATGAGCAGTGAGCACTGTTGTTTAGTTTACAAGACTTTAATATAGTGTTTAAGTATACGTTATTTAATTATTTTATAATACGTATTGTTAATTCTAAAGTAGATTCAACAGTGTTTTTTATATAACCTCTATAAAAGCTTACACTTGAGTGGGATAAAAAGGACCAACTGAACCTTTACCCTGGCAAAGGTGTAAACGATGAAAATAGTAAATAAAAAAAATAATTTAGTTTGAAATAAGCAATTTGACATGAGTTAAATTAAAATTCTTTCTAAATATCAAATCAAAGTTATTTACAGTGTTAACTCTGTACATATAAAATTTATATTTTGCATTAGTTGAAAAATATAAAATGTAACTATTATTTTGTAAAATCCCTTTAAAATTAAAATTAAGACCTTGGAACTGTTTGCCCCAGGAGGGTCCCATTTTACCCCGCCTATGGGGTAAAATGTCCAGATGACAATTCTTTGGAATTCTATAATATTTATTTATCATGGAATCAAGATAATAATTTGAGTTTCAACATCACAAATTAAATAAATATTTTACTGCAAAATTAATCTTGATTCTATGATAAATAAGGCTTAATTAGAGGTTAAGTGGTTTATAAATATTCTTATGTGTCATAATATTTTAGTTCACCAATACTATACAGGTGGCGCAAGAATTTACTTAATGACGTATGTTAATAACAAATATAAGAAACTTTCAATTGGCGTGCACTCTATCTAAATGTTTATATTAAGAGCTAATAGTATTAGAGATTTATTTTTTATTCATTTGGAAGCATTGGCGACCTTGGGGACCACACTAATATATTTATGTATATATATATATATATATATATATATAAGTATTATAGCGTCATTATAGAGTTCTGAATTTTTAACGTACTCAATCGAGTTTCTAAATAATTAAATTGTAATACTGAGAAATCATGTTCTTCTTTCATGTATCTACTATATCAAACTTGTGGTTCAGAGACGAGCTGAGTAAATTGCACGTTTCAAAAAGCACATTTTGAATAAATAAACAGATCATGTTCATGAAAACGATTTTACCTTTGAGTCATAGTTTGTTTGAACGCTCTAGAAATTAAACGACGATTCCGACGCTCTCGTATAATGAATCTGGAGTCGGATACTACTGAAATGTGCCTGTCAAACTAGTTCATGAAATTCGTTTACTAAATCGCAATGGTTTATTAAAATATACAAACATATAATACTGTCCAAGTTTTTAATGAAGGTGTGATTTAATTTGCAACAAGAAACACTCATAGACTAGGAGGCCACATGAGTGGTTTAGCAATAATTGTCAGTATTTATAAAAAAGTATTAATTTTAGTACGGAAGCTAGGGACTTATTTTAACAGAGTTAAATAGTGACTGGCGTTTTTCAATAGGATCTTAAACGATAGGATATTATTTCTTTGGTTGGTTTGAACAAGTAAATCCCGCATAGACCTTATACTACATGGACTTATCTTTTCTTACTATATCTTTTCTCCTATATATATATATATATATATATATATATATATATATATATATAAAAGATTGTGGATAATAAGCGTTTCATATTTCAACAAAATATAAATACAGACAACATGCAAATTTCTGTTCATTGCTATCTATTAAAAACGCGTTTTCTTCGTAATTAGTGAAATTAAAGTGAAAATATTTTGCAGTAATTAGGATTATGTTCGTGATCCACATCATTAAACCAAATTCAATGTGTATCGTATTTTATTTTCGTATATAAAACGACCGTGAATATTGATGAACAAACGAAATCTGATATTATAACTGGATATATTTACAGAACTAATAACGTGGTATGTGTTTGTAAAAATAATTTAGATAATTATTAGTAAATTTTATTCATTATTACCTGTATTAGCAAATTATTATAAAACGGTTTCGGGGGAAAATATTTTAGTTTTGGTAACGTAAACTGTAATTAAATTTTAATATAATACAGTTGTGCATATGTAGCACAAATTTAATTTTATTAAAAAGTTGATCTAAATTGTCTTTTTTAAATCAATTTTGAGTCACTCACAAATTCAAACAATATTTCACTAAGCTATTTGATCATTATTTTTGAATAGTAGAAATCTACTATTTTTGTTAGAGCAACTGATATGCGAATTAATATATAGTAATTGAAAAAGTGAAACAAAAAAAATAATAATGTTCATACAGTATTACTACTGATATTACACCATATTTTATATCACACAAAATTAGTAAATATCGTAATAAAATTGATGTACAGTAAATTTTATTCAAAATAAAAAGTAAAATATTCTAAATAAATAAAGTCAGTAAATTTTGAACGTGATCAGGTTTTTATATTTTTATTCGATATTTTTTGATAATAAAATTATCAAGTATTTTACCATTTTACAATCCTGATTTTGATGAAACTTGCCAACACACTTTAAAACATTTTTTTAAAAAAAAACCCTCAAATCCGTCCGATTTTCAAAATCTTAAGTTCATAGTTCAACAAAAAGTCTTAATTCATGAAAACTTGGGGCAATTGTGTTATTATTTCTACTGTGGTCTTAGAATTGTTATTCACAGTTACGGTTTTAGAGTTTATATGAACAAAATTAATAGAAATTGACCATAATAACCAAAAAATGGTACTAATTTCATCAAAGTCTTAGGTTGCACTTACGTGTGATAATATTTATTTCTTATTTTTTTCAGGATCGTAAGCTATCGCCCCGTTTCGGCTTGACGTTAATTTCTGGGACACCCTGTGTAATACTAATTGGCAATTATAGTTTGTAAGTACCTTGTTTTCATGACTTTATAAAATTTTGGAATCGTATGCGAAAATTTGCATATAATGTGCTTTTAGGAACATATTTTGCAAAAAAGTAATAAACGATGTTAATGATTTCATAAAATAGAAAAAATTAAATTCAAACCACGCAGAAATTTGATTGTGCAGTTTTATTATTTGTTGTTTTTATCTTTGCAATAAAACATAAAATGGCAATATAAGACAATGAAAACATTTACGGAAAATTTGGTGGTTTAACAAAATGTTGTAAGATTATTATAAATATAGTTTTCTTAATACAATCTCGTAATATTTCATTAATAGTAGGAATAAAAAATAATCAATGTGACATGGTCAAAAAAGTGTAAGAACGCATTTACCAACATTTATCTTTTTTTGAACAATACCCGTCTTAAATTGTCATTTACATAGATGCAAATTTCCATCATTCTTTTGCAATATGAACAACTCGTAATTATCATATTGCGAAGTATTCACAAAACATTTCAAACACTGACAGAAATGAATGCGATTTTTATTCTTGAATATACGTTTGTATATAAAAATATGCCCTCGGAAATATATATAAATCCCGATTTATCATGAGGAATATTTTAAAAATTTACCAGAAAGAAACTTTTTTCTGTGAGTGAAAGGCTGGGTCCTTTCACGCAAATTGTTGTCTGAGAAATGTTACGTGGAATATTTTTACGCAATGATATTCCCGCCAGGTAAGATTTACCGCGAGGGTGTTTTAGGCGTCGTCATGTTATTTCGGGTTTATTATATATACGCCAACCGTTTGGGGGCTCTTAGTTCAAGGGCTGACGAGCATTCGGGAATAGGCCCTAGAGAATGATAAAAGTTAGACAGAAACTTATACAATTCTAGACATTATATACAATTGTTGCAGACGAGTAGGTTTTATGCACAAAATAACTGCTGAATGATCTATGTTCGTAATAAATGTAATATTTATTTTTCACATAATAATATATTCACACTTCCCGTAGCGTAAATTATGGTCATCGCAAAAAAAAATCGAAAATTATATATCTTTACGTTCCAAAGGTTCTGAACATTTTGGCATACCTTAGAAAAAAACTGATGGATGTATATGATGATTGATATATGCGCGCGCGTGTGTGTATGTATGTGTGTGTTCGGATACAAATTTACGTCGACGATTTCGGTAACACGGATCATCTCTAATTTGGACAATTAAAAAAAACAATCGATTCCTATTGATGAGGAGATGTGCTGATTAGTTTTTGGCAAAGGCAGGTCTAGGCGTACGGAGTCTAGTATACGGGGCAAAAAGAGCCAGAAATGGTAATTCAGTTTTTGAGAGAACGGAGCGTCCGATTTGAATAATTCAAAAAACATTTCATTTGTATTGACAAGTTCTTTTCCATTTGTTGCAAATGCAAGTCTGGTGATTTCTGAGATCGAGTGACAAAAACAAAAAAAATGCCATCTGGCGATCAAAAATGATCATTAGATTATGCACATCAAATTATCAGATCTTTTCTAAGATTATAATATTAGTATCTATTAATTTTGTTTATATTTCTATGGGTTTCGTACCAATGTTTATCCCTTAGACTGCGATGCGACGTAAAAAATCATATCTTGTGGATAAATGTTAATTTATTATTTTTTTACTTCTGTTGACTTGAAAGAAATAGTATCATATAAACATAAAATAAAGGAAAAAAACTGATTATTGTTTGACAATTTAGAACTGACTACCATCAAACTTATTTATTTATGACGTAAAATTTTAGATTTATGCTATAAAATTTAATTTTGAATTATATTTTTGCAGATGTTTCTCCAATTAGCGTCGCGTGGAAATAAACCGGTACTGATAGCATTTGATCGTGTTTTGTGATAGTTTTTGTAAAAAGTGGTTATTTCAATATTTGTGTTGGTATTATTTAAATTTAGTGTTAGTTCAGTATTTTTTAGTATAAGTGATTGTGAAGTAATGAGGACAAAAATAAAATATTACGTTTTTCTGAGATCCTTCTCAGAGCTTTCTTCTGGAGATATCGAGGTAAATTATACTTTTATTACTTATATGATCCATTTTTAGCATTCTTCAACTAATATTTTTTCTATTTTAGGCAGATTCATACTTGGATATCGGCTGGTTTAAGGTAAGTGCTTTGAAAATTGTAAGCATGCTTCATATTTATCGTCATATAAAAATATGAACGAAGTCTTATATATGTAAAATAGTAGGAAGTAAAGTAAGCCAAGTATATACATATCTAATATACGTAGTCCACACACAAAAAAGTAGAGTTGTTGACAAAAAATATATATCACCATTTTGAATATGAGAAGATTTTTCTGCATTTTAATGCCACATTTTGAAAAAAAAAATGACAAAAGATAAGTTTTTTTATTTGAAATATTTTCACAATAATATATATAGTTTCTACTAAATTTACATAAAAATATTAGAGCACTTATTTCAAATTAAGCTACTGATTCTGTAAGATGTATTATTGGATTGATCTTTGGTTCGGTTGATCATCATATAATCAAAAAATGCAAAAAATTAATACATTTTTTTTTGCATCAACTTATTTATTATTATTCACCAAAACTTTTAGTTTTTGGTTTTGACTAGTTTAGTAGTTTGGAAACCTCAGTATACGATTCAGCTAACACTTAATTCTCGTTTTTCTATTGTGTGTATTCAGTAAAAAGACCTTTCACACAATTTAGCTTATTCAGACTGTCGAATCGCTATTAGTATTCAGATATTCTGTCGGCGTGAAACTTGAAGATTTTCAAGTACTTTCGGCGAATGAAAAATCCAGGCGATCGAGCACTAGATGCTTCTCGACGGGATTTGAAAAATAGTAAAATTTCAACGAAAAAGTATAAAATCTTCTAAAACGTCTGAATTTAAACACTATATTTATTATTTTAAGTAAATTATTTTCATTTTTACAGCAAAATAACAAACAAAGTGATCTATCTGTAGGTATATAAGTAACAGTTATTATTTTTGAAAATCTTACACAATCTTACTTTGGACTGACTCAATGCAATAATGGAAACTTGTCCCGAGCAAACATTCTTCATCTTTCCCTCTGTGGACGCTATCTTAAAATTAGTATAGTTTAGCTGTTATAATGACTGTCTCAAACGTACCCAGTCTCCCCTACTCTAGCTTATTTGGCAAACTTCAATGTGCAAAATTAAACTTTTTTTTACAATTTTATTTTTTCTTTTAAAAAAGGTATTTAGAACTCGAAAATGCATTGATTGTTATAATATGACAATAGTAATAAATTAATAATAATATTACATTTTTCCAAAACAATCGTAAATATTTTCTGGGAGCGGCCGGTAAAAATAATAAATGATGTTAAATTTTACATTTTTTGCTTATTATTATATTTGTTGTAATTATCATATAATAAATCACTGAATGCAGTTTTGAATTACATAGTAAAAACTTTTTGTTT
This sequence comes from Ctenocephalides felis, assembly GCF_003426905.1. Taxonomy (NCBI): domain Eukaryota; kingdom Metazoa; phylum Arthropoda; class Insecta; order Siphonaptera; family Pulicidae; genus Ctenocephalides; species Ctenocephalides felis. Next base: position 148,816,239 of record NW_020538040.1, read on the forward strand.
GATTCTCCAACATTGTCAGTTATCTTTATTTTAGCGTCAAACCTGTTTCCTATTACTTACTAAAATTTGTATTTCTGGTAGAAAATACAAATTATTCTATAGGTTATATAGTATTTTGATCAAGTGCTTTCATACTCAACAACATCAAATAATTAAATATTAAATGCATGCAAATTGATTTTCATACAAAAAACTTGCTATCTGCTCAGCGAAATATTGTAGGCAAATTTTATTAGTTTTACATACCCTAAACAAAAAGAATATCACATAAAAATTATGATTTTTTTCGGATACAATTATATTTTTGCGTTTTTTTGAAAAAAAAAAATTGGTATTGCAAAACTTAACATACACTGTATGCGGGTAACCAATAATAGCTGATAAAGAAAATGATTAAAGCTTGATTTTAGTAATAAAAGTAGTAGATGATCTATGTCTGTGAAAGTTACAAACGCCCTAAAAACAGGAAATTTGTAGCATTATGTTTTGAAAATATTTATCATTTCACCCTTTTTTATAGGCATCGAGATGACGTTATTCATGCCTTAGGCTTATGATGAATTGTTTTTTTGTGGAATTTACCACATCCGCGATTCACTGCTAGGTTTAAAAAATCGGTTTTGGTAAAATATACAAGTATCAAAGTTGTATTATTATTATATAATATCAAAATTGTATCATTATTACTGCAATAGACTTGTAGGTTGTATATTCTATAAAGTACGTCAAAGTTGCAAGAGATATTTTTTTGCATTTTCATAATTAAAGTAATAAAATGGCACAAAATACTGTACTTACCACAGTTCAAGTATCTTGATAGATCATTAAAAGATTTCTTTAATATAGAACAAAATTATTCTCGCATTTGAAAATATGTATTTAATCATTAAACTGCTATACAAGGGTATCTCAAAACTCACAACGTAAAAAACGAAAAATTATAAGAAAAATAGAGAAACAAATTTTCACAAGTAGCACAACAAATATTTCGAACTGATTGTGAGTAAAATGAACTAGAAAAGTCTTGTTACTTTTAGGTTTTTATTTTTTTACTAGATTTTTTTATTATAAACCTATAAAGTATTTCACCATTCCACAATTCTGATTAAATGCATCAACTTTTGATGAAATTTCCAATACACTTCATTGCATTTTTTGCGATGAGGCTCTCACAATATTGAATAATTTTTTATAATATAATTCATAGTTTAACAAAAAGTCTTAATTGTTGAAACCTTGGGGCAATTGGGTATTATGTTTTTACTGTGTGTTTTAGAAATGCTGTTTACGGATACTGATCCAAAAGTTAAATGAACAAAATAATAAAATGTTCACATTAACCGAGAATTGGTCACATTTTTACCAAAGCTCTAGGTTGCTCTTAAAAGCTCATAAGTTTCAAACTATACTTGAGTTTTTTTTTCTTCATAGGTTTCTATGTTTATATACTTGATTATATGCCGATTTTTATGATCAGTACTATCACCCGTTTTCGGCTTGACGTTGAATTCTGGGACACCCTGTATCGTAGTATTTGTCATGTATTTTCAGATTCGTTGTGTTTGCAATTTTGTTTGCAAATTTATAATATTAATAAGTTTATCCCTTCCAAAGATTTATACTGCGCAATTCTGTCAGAATTATTTTCGCTTGAAAAAAAAATTCAATCATACTAATTCCAGATGCAAGAGTTTTTAATAAACACTTAAATAACTTCATTTATTTTTGATAGCTTATTTCATTATATCTTACGATTTCCATATCGTAAATGACGTTTATAGCGAAGTGTGTGCTCAATAAACAAATGTATTCCATAAATTGTAAATCGAGTATTGGCGCATGTGTTTTTGATTAAGTTATGGCGTGTTTTTAAATAACGTTTTTGATTGATATTGGAACATGAGCTATTAAAAAACGAATGTGCCGTTTTGTTTTATTGTCGGAACTGGCAACAAAATTTAAAATAAAATCTATTAATATAATATGTTTCGCAAATGTGTTTCCATTTGATATTCAATAACTGGATGTTGTATGACTAATGCGATTAAATTTGCATGCTAAATGCTACTTCGTTCTCTCGACTCTACGGAACTAAGTGTATTTATTTATAGTAAAGCTTTTTAAGATGAGATAATACGACGGTAATAAACTTAAATGATCGTTTAAGATAATAGTCGCATTTTAAAGGCTCTAACCAAAAGTAGCGTAAATAGAGGAAAATGCTGGATAATAAATACAGGCATAATGTTAAAAAAAATTAGAAACAGTTATATGGAATTTTCAAATATAAATAATATGCACTATAATCGTTAAGGATGAAGCTCAATGGTAAGCTATTGCATTAAATTCCAGAAAAACAAAATTCTAAAAATATAGAGCTTACAGAGGTATGTACTTAGGTATGAAATGGTCCTCTTTTCTCTTCTTTTTCAAATCGTTGTAATACTTTTACCATATTTAGATTGTGTTATGTTACGTTACGTTCAAGGGGTATTTATTTATTTATT
>NW_020538040.1:148819745-148836496 GCF_003426905.1 Ctenocephalides felis
ATAAACAGCAATCACCTTAATTTTTACGGCTTTGCTATCAGAAGATAAACGGCAATGTTTCAAAATCCGTAACAAAAGTAGTTTCTTACCTTGTTAGTTTTTTTGGTTGTGAGCACTGTTTTTTAGTTTAAGAAACCTGAATATAATTTTTAAATATACGTTATTTAATTGTTTTGTAATACGTATTATTATTGATTGATTCAACAGTTTTTTTCATATACCCTCTATAAAAGCTTACACGTGGGTGAGGTAAAAAGAACCTACTGAAAATTTACCCTGACAAAATAGTAAATAAAAAATTAATTTAGAGAAACAATTTTGCAAGAGATAAATTAAATTAATAGTTATTCCAACTCTGCTGATGAATAATTATGACGAAATACCAGATCAAGTTTGTATACAATGTCATTTTTGTAACAAATGTACCCATAAAATTGATATATTCTGCATTGGTTGAATAAAGTAACTATTATTTCGTAAAATTCCTTCAAATTTGAAAAAAAGACATTGAATCTGTTTGCGCCCTGGTTGTCTCATTTTACCCCGCCTATGGGGTGAAAAGGGACTGATGACAAATTTTAGAGAAATAGTAAAAAGACGCATATCTACAATTTGGAACCAATTTGGAATATTACTGAACATAGTACGATAGTTGTGAGGTGACCATACATCCCGGTTGGGCCGGAACAGTCCCGTCGAAAAATTCTTGCTCATCTTACCAGAAAACTTGACAGAAATTCTGTTACAAGAAATACTGGCGTCGTGTGCACCCGGTTTTATACAAGGCTCAAGAGCACGAAAAACATAGAGATTTATATAAGATATAATATCATAGATAAAAAAGTATTGCATTTAATCGAATAATAAAGTTCTTACTAAAAGTCCGCAATTCTTATAAAAAAAGGTTCATATAAAAAAAATGTTATTATATATCCCTCGTCCCGTATTAGCATAACTAAAAATTTCCATCTCGGTTGTTTGTTTGATACATGTTATTTGTGATTAATGTTCATTTGGTTTAGACAATATAAGACTCATAGTCAAATTGAATCTTTCTGCCCTACCTTATATATATTTTAGGAATGTGAATCTGACTTTAGAATCATCTTGCATCGTTTGTGTTGGTGTGATATTTTTTTATTTTGATATGATTGTATTGTATTTAAATAATTATATGATTTGTTCAACTATTTTCATCTAATATCCTTCGAGATCAGCTCTACTACTAAGCCTGTGTAAAGTCAGCGACTTCCCATTATTGATTTGTTCGGCGTAGCTCCCGCCTGGCGCTAGTGCTACGTCTAGGTCTACGCTATAGATCTTCGATGCTTTATTTGCTTTTGATGGTGTTAAAACTTTAAAAAACTTTTTTTTTTTATTTTTGTTTTTTGGTTTTTACTTTACCATTTATCTTGCGCCAAAACAGAAGATACACACCGATTACGTATAATAAGGTAATAAATTTCTCATGGAAGTACGGTCTAACTATAAATTCATGTAAATCTAATTAATTTTAAATAATTGTGATACTAGTTCCTAATAAATATTGTGGAGATAATTTGTTTTGAATTTTTGCATGTTTTTTGAGATTTTTGTTATATATTACAACTCCTGTGTGTGAATATATATATGGGATTATTTTAATAATGAGATATGTATAAAAAATCTTGAAGCAGTTACAACAAACAAAAATCAAAGATTTCCCAAAAATCTCTATCGTCAGACGTTTTGACATATATTTTATTTCATTCTCAGTGGCAATTTAATAAAAATATATGTATTTTCAAAAATCTTTATTGCCAGAAAATAAAGACAGATTGTTTTGACATTCAATTTCATTTTATTCTCAGTTCAAATTTAATAATTAGTGTACAAACAATAGCAAAATAGAAGCAGTTACAAATACTTTATAAAAATGAAAGTATTTTTAGAAGTCTCTGTTCTATTTATATTATTCTTAGTATAAATTTTAATAATTAGTGTACAAAATTTAGTAGTACTGGCACAAGACCAAAAGAGAAACACAATTATAAATGTAAAATACATATAAAAGCCGAACTTTGCTGAACTACAGACCTTTATAATAAGTCATTTGTATGGTTTCACTAGATAAAATATCATAACATAATATTATATTTAGTAAATCATTTAGTTATTTTATAAAACAATTATAGTATGGTAGAGCGGGGCAGAAAGGTCCAATTTGACTTTTGGCAATTAAATTATGAAAACCAAACTAAAAACATCGAAACAAATATCACACATCAAACAAACAACTATCTAATTATGTTTAGTAAAAAGTCTAGCTAATTTTGACATTGTTCTAAAGTTCACAACTGATATTCCAAATTATAGTTTTTAACTAAAGTATTTTTTAATTCGCATTTTATAAGCTTCATATATTTTATAAAATTAGGTTTGTCTCTATTTTCACGAATCTCTATAAAATCTTTCTTTATTCATAAATAATACATTATATGAAATTAGCTAATATATTTTGGTAAAATAACAAAAGTCTGACTTATCTCGTGATATATTTTAAATTATTACATTTATTAATTCTCTTAATAATTTCAGCCTAGTTCAAATATGAATACGTGAAATTACATATAGATGTTTGAATTTTTATCTAGCTTTTGGTGTTTTTTTATTTCTTCTTTTAATAACTATCAGAACATTAGTTATATTCTATGAGCTATTTGGTTGACATCAATAAAATATAATTATATATAGTAGTTGAAAGTGAAATTAATGGGTTTTGGTGAAAAAATTGAGGATTCAAGAGTGATGTCAAATTTACATACATGTCACAGTCACGTGGAGCATGTTATAGACAGATACAAATAGTGTGTCCTTTGACCTAAATATAGGGTCAAGTATTCTGTTTACAAGATTTTACAGAAGCAAAACCGTTCAACAATAACCAGAAACAACTACAATTATAATAATAATAAAAATAATGTTAACATTATGGGCATTCCATCCAATACATCAATTACTTTAATTTAGTGCATTCATATAAAATCTTTATCGTAAAAGCACATTAGCCAAACGCATTTGTAATATATCTCAATCATTTTTTTCTCTAAAAGTATTAAATTGATATTAGAGTCTACGTTTTAATAAAGTTTGAGAATAACAATCTTCCTTTTGATTGATTGACGTTCGGAACGGTCCATTCTAAGCAAAATATCGACGAAGTTTTTCTTGCCAGGGATTATTAAACAGAACTTAGAAATCTCGGCGATCGGGTGAGATATCAAAATAATGCGCGAGCTGGGTAAGATTTTATTGAGCAAAAGTTAAATGAAACTTTATTTTAGAAATTTTGAAAACTGTAATATGATAATTTTCAGAAATGTGCAGAAAATCTCATTCAAAATCTATAAACAAATTAAGCAAGCAATAAACTTATCATAGTTATACCATTGGTAATATTTTATATGTAAGGTATAACGGAGCTTAAAGGTCCGCGGGTAAAAAGGCCCACCATCGATATTTGAAAGTAGAGGAAAAAAGATGAACACCCTATCATGACCTTGATTCTTACGACATTGCTATCGGGGAATAAACAGAAATGTTTGAAAATCCATAACAAAAGTATTTTCTTTCATTGTTAGATTTTTTGGTTGTGAGCACTGTTGTTTAGTTCACGAGACCTTAATATAATTAAAGAAAACGTTATTTAATTGTTTTATGAGATGTTAATTTGAAGTTAGATTAAACAGTTTTTTTTTCATACACCTTATATAAAAGTTTACACGTGGGTGGGGTAAAAAGGACCAACTGAACCTTTACCCTGGCAAAAGCGTAGACAGCAAAAAATACGAAATAAAAATGTAAATTCAGTTAAAAAAAGTAATTTTACAAGAATTAAGTAAAATTATTAGTTACTGCAACTCTGCTGATGAATATTTCTCACGAATACCAGATCAAGGTTATATACAGTTTTATATCTATAGAAAATATGCCCATGAAATTTTTATTTTGCATTTATTGAATAATGTTTAAAAAAAAAGATAAAATAAAAGATTAAACATTGGATTTTTTGTGGAAAACACATTTTTACAATTATGAATTAGGTATGAGTTTTACATAGTTAGATAGTTGTTTGTTTGGTTTGTGTTATTTGTTGTTATATAATTGGTTTGGTTTTCACATATAATTGCTTACAGTTAAAGTGGACCTTCCTGCCTCGCCTTATCTTATTTAATTTTAACATAAGCCGTAACAAGCCATGTAGACTTTAACCAGGGTAAGGCTATGAATTTGAAAAAAAAACGTTTAGAATAACCGTGCTCGATTAAATCGAGCCCTCTACAAATATTATTTTTTCTAAAATTAATTGAAATATCACAAAAAAAATTGAAGTGTTATTGAATATATTCACGGAAAAGGGTAATTGGTGATGAATTATATATATATTATTTTATTAATTTAATTTTTACGGTTTTTAATCGGTATAACTTGACTGGTGGTATAATAGACTTTATAATAATGAACTTGATGACAAACATTGTATTTAATGTTTGAATACTTTTTCAGCTTATATTTTTCAGTTTTTGTCAGAAGCAACCGTTATGCAGATACTATGAATATTATAAAATTACTTTCCTTATACGAATTATGGTTAAGCTTAACAAGAGCCAGAAATAATATTTATTATTATTGATTACTGAATAACTAAATAATAAATAAATAACTAAATAAATAAATAAATGCAAAGATAATATGCAGCAATTTAAGACAAAACAAATGTGGAACAAGCTACTGGAGCAGGTGCTTCATACAACATATATACGAGTATTGATTCAAAATAATTGACTTATAGTAAACAAGTCAAAGATCAAAAATTATGTTTATAGATTCAGCAATAAGTACATCAGAAGAAAACTTTTTTTTAAAAAATCATCAAAAATAAAAAAAATATCTCTAAAAAATTTCCTCAACGAAGTATGTATAAATTTTCAACAATTTCTATTTATATTGATAAGAAAAATTATAATATATATGAGTTTTGGGAAACAATTAAAAAATGTTAATAGAGCACGACATGGGTCCTTTAGAACGGAACCTCATCTTTGGAGTAATATGTTCGCGGTTTTGGTGTGGAAAATATCTGCCAGCCGCGAGACTAAAAGAGCTACGACTCGCGAGAGGACGCCAGTGTAATTTATATGTAATTCGCTTTAACGATTTGTCCTGACAAGAGAAACGGTCGAATTTCTTGCGCTCGGAATTACTACACGAGATAAAAATTGCATCGCATTGTTAAAGGCTTCGATTTATTTAGATTTTTTTATTTCTACTCTTATATATATATATATATATATATATATATATATACATATATATATGCTCCCAAGGGCTCAAATGCTTCCAAATTAATAAAAAAAATCTTCCAAACGTTTTAGCTCTTAATATTGTCTTTTAGATAGTGCAAAACTCAATCAAACTTCGTATGGAAATAGTATGGAAAAACTTTCAAAAATTTTAAAAATGTTTTTTAACTTCCCGTTTAGATTTTTTTATTTCTACTCTTATATATATATATATATATATATATATATATACATATATATATATGCTCCCAAGGGCTCAAATGCTTCCAAATTAATAAAAAAAATCTTCCAAACGTTTTAGCTCTTAATATTGTCTTTTAGATAGTGCAAAACTCAATCAAACTTCGTATGGAAATAGTATGGAAAAACTTTCAAAAATTTTAAAAATGTTTTTTAACTTCCCGTAGGGTAAGTTATAGTAATCGCAAAAAAATCGAAAATGAAAATTTTTATATATCTTTACGTTTCAGAAGTTTCTGAATATTTTGGCATACCTTAGAAAAAATGGATGTATGTGTGTGTGTGTGTGTGTGTGTGCGTGTGTGTATGTATGTGCGGATACAAATTTTCGTCGACGATTTCGGGAACACCGATCAACCGATTTGAATAATTCAAAAAACATTCGATTCGTATTGATAAGGAGACGTGCTGATTAGTTTTTGGCGAAGTCAGGTCTAGCCGTTCCGAAGATACGGGGCAAAAAGTGCCGAAAACGGTAACTCAGTTTTTAAGAGAACGAAGCGTCCGATTTTAATAATTCGAAAAACGTTTTACTTGTATTGACAAGGTGAAGAACCGATCAAATTTTCATAAAGGCAGGTCTAGCGGTTTCGGAGATCTAATGAAAAAAGTAAAAAAAATGCCATTTGGCGGTCAAAAATGATCATTAGACATATGCATATCAAACTATCAGATATTTTATAGAGATTTTAACAATAAGTATATTTTGGTTTACATTCCTATGGGTTCCGTACCAATGTTTATGCGTTAGACTTCGACGCGGCGCTTACGCGGTTTGATATTTCGTCTTTGTGCAGTTAAAGCAGTACGATTGCTTTGAAAAAAAATTTATATCTTTCAAAATATGTCAAAATAAAGAAAACATTTTTTTTTCAAAAAAAAAATTAATAAAAATCTTTTTTTTTCAAAAAAAGTAATTTTATTGTCTAATTGTTTGTCAAAAATCTTATTTTTTCGAAGTAAATTTTTTTCAAAAATGTTAATCGTTTTTAAAAAAATAATAATTTTTGGTACGGGAAGTTCCAGCAATTTGCCTTAAGGCATGATGCCTTAATTGCCTTAAGACAGAATTCCACTTACAGCTAGTTAAATATAACTTAGCAAACAAATGAATGAGTTTTATTCAAAATTCGACGCTCTACAAAACAAATTAAAAAAAAAAAACTATTATGCAGAGCGTCGAATTTTCAATAAAAGATGACACGAATTGTCACCCTTTAAGTTAAACCTAAAAAACATTTTTGGAATTTTTGAAATATTTTTACCATCAGAGATCTTTTATCAATTTCGAGCCCCTGGGAGCAAGGAATTTCGAAAACATCCATATTAAGGACCGCCCTAATATACATATACATATATATATATATATATATATATATATATATATATATATATATATATGGATTTAATGTGATTAATTTAATTTGATACTTTTGTGATAGTATAGTTATACCCGTGTTTTTTATTTTGCTCTGAATGACGGACTCGATGTAGACCGAAAGGTTTAATTTATTACACTTGTTAAAATTAACTATGAATTATGTACAAAACAACACTCTTTTACTATTTATTAAATATTTTAAATTTTACAAACGTTTCGAACTTGGGTTTGTCTCATCATCAGTGTGATATATTTTATATTTAATCATTAAAATATGTTCTAGAACGTCCATGTTATCTGATGCACGACTGGAATATCTTAGTGATTAAATATAAAATATATTGCATTGATGATGAGACAAAACAAGTCTCGAAACGTTTATAAAATTTTATAATTAGTTGAATTTCATAAATAATGCAAAGAACTGTTGTGTTGTTCATATTTTATAAATTATATACATTTATATCTTAAGTATAAAATTTTTCTGTTCGTGTGTATGATATGATACTTCTCTTAAACGGTTATTCGGAATTTGATAATTCTATTTAGAGTTTGTCAAAGGATTTTTTTAAGATTTTATTAACGATAAAACTATAGTAATATTGTAGAAATAAATGGCGAAAATTACAAAAAAAACCCATCATTGTTTGACATTGACAACATTTGAACTGCCAACTGCTAGAAATGTCAATTCACTTGAAATTTGAATTTATCTGAAATTATGAGCCTAGATAATATTAGTATATAATATATAAGAAAAATGTAATGTCTACATTATTATTGCCGAAAAGCGGCTGAGATATGCCAGAAACTAAAACAATATAAGATAGAGTTAACAGTGTATATTTGGCAGATAAAATAATATAATTCAGTTTAATAAAGTTTAATAAATAACGAAAGTTTAGTTTAATAAATGACGAATTTGTCATTACAAAAATAAATTAAATAAATCGACAAACCAATGATGCGTCCATGAAAAGATTCTTTTTGATAACATTGCTCATTTAAAATTATATCGTACAAGCACATGTAACTTTGTCTATTATAGCACTATTGTTCGAAGTAAATGATGTGTAATATTGCATTTGTTGAAGGTGCTCATCTAAATTCATATATTTGAATACTGTTTTCGGGTACATGACTTAAGGTAAGAGACTGATACCATTCAGAAGTACGATGATAATCATATCCTTCTATAGTAGCAGCGCTTTTTTGAAAACATATATAATAAAAACCACCTAACAATGCACCATTTATATCTTCAACAGTATGATCAGGTACCAAGAAGCGCTCTTTCCATCTCATAAACACATAATCAGTATTCGCTAAAGCATCGTAATCAAAACTATCACTGTTAAATATTTCTGAGTATTTCGAGAAGGATTCAAATTTACTCCAGTGTTTTTTGTCAACATCTTCATCAGCACCCCATTTTCTCGTTAGAAAATTATATCTTCTAGATATTATATAACCATCAAAAAATGTTGTCAAGATGGGAAACTCTTCAGTCTGTTCTTTTATTTTTAAATACCCACATAAATAAGAATTCTCTTCGTCTACATGCTGCAGAATAACTTCGACTTCGTACATATTCCCTTTAGACTTCTGATGGCCGTGGAATTTGGACCCATTATATAAAAGGGATTTAGTCAGGCCAGGTTGTTTAGAATTTGCTGGTGGAGGAGGAGTGATGTCCACATGCACTGGCATCTTTATTCACATTTGAACACACTTTCAATTATAACACTGGGCAATTCAATCTGCTTCGCAAATCTGACTCATTTGAGTTTGACAGATTGCATATAAATTATTTCTAAATTAATAAACAATTAAAATAATATTACCACTCATTAAACAAATGAATTAGAATTTTGTTTCATGTGTCAAAAATTCATTTGTTTGGCATTGGATGCGAAATATTTAGCAAGTTCATCTTAGATCATTCTTAGATTAAAGAGTGCTCATATGAACTATATTTTACAAATTAATTCACCTAAGATTTGAACACGAACAATAATGTTTATTAAATTATTAGTAAGAAAAATGTACTTTAGAAATTATATTTGCCAAAAAGCAACTAATATATCGTACGAGATTATGAAAATTATAGACTAAATTATTAAAGCAAATAGTGTGGTAAAATCAAGTTAGATATTGTTCTTTTACCGCAGATACTAAATTATTTTTTTCGGAATTTCTTATACTGCTTATGCTAAGACCATAAATAAATCATAAAGACAGAACATCAAATAGGATATTGAAAAGTATAGGATAGGATATTAAAAAAATTAGAACTTTTGAATTGTAGAATTATATATATATATATATATATATATATATATTAGGGTGGTCCTTAAAATGGTCATTTTCGAATTTCCTTGCTCCCAGGGGCTCAAATGATTCCAAATAGATAAAAAACAATTCTCTGAAAGTTTTAGCTCTTAATATATACGTTTAGATAGAGCGTAATCAATCACAGTTTTGTATGGAAATAGCATGGAAAAATTTTCAAAAATTTTAAAAATATTTTTTAGATGTAATTTAGCGAACAAATAAATAAATAAAATTCATTCATTTGTCGCTAAGTTATACCTAGAACATTTTTTTAATTTTCAAAATTTTTTCCATGCTCTTTCCATACGAAGTTTGATTGAATTGCGCTCTATCTAAACGTTAATATTAAGAGTTAAAACTTTAGAGAGTTGTTTTTTATCAATTTGGAACCATTTGAGTCCCTGGGAGCAAGAAAATGATCATTTTAAGAACCACCCTAATATATGTATATTAGGGTGATCCTTAAAATGGTTATTTTCGAATTTCCTTGCTCCCAGGGGCTCAAATGGTTCCAAATAGATAAAAAACAATTCTCTGAAAGTTTTAGCTCTTAATATTAACGTTTAGATAGAGCGCAATTCAATCAAAGTTTGTATGGGAATAGCATAGAAAAAATTTTGAAAATTAAAAAAAATGTTTTAGGTATAACTTAGCAACAAATGAATGAGTTTTATTCATTCATTTGTTCGCTAAATTACATCTAAAAAACATTTTTTAAATTTTTGAAAATTTTTCCATGCTATTTCCATACAAAACTTTGATTGAATTGCGCTCTATCTAATCGATAATATTAAGAGCTAAAACTTTCAGAGAATTGTTTTTTATCTATTTGGAACCATTTTAGCCTCTGGGAGCAAGGAAATTCGAAAATAACCATTTTAAGGACCACCCTAATGTATATATATATATATATATATATATATATACAGAGCTAAAACTTTCAGAGAGTTGTTTTTTATCAATTTGGAACCATTTGAGCCCCTGGGAGCAAGAAAATGATCATTTTAAAGACCACCCTAATATATGTATATATATATATATATATACAGAGCTAAAACTTTCAGAGAGTTGTTTTTTATCAATTTGGAACCATTTGAGTCCCTGGGAGCAAGAAAGTGATCATTTTAAGGACCACCCTAATTAATTATTTTTTTAATTTAAATTTGTTAATTTTTTAAAATTACAGAAATATGTTCTTTACTGTTTTTCTAAAATTTGTCATTTACCCAAAGGGTAAAATGTACAACTATGGTGCAAACGGATCCAATGTCTTCATTCTAAATTTTAGTGAATTTTATGAAATAATAGCTACTTTATTCAACCAATGCAAAATATAAATTTCATGGGCGCATTTTTTGCAAAAATATTCATCTTTACTATTTTATTTACTATTTTCTTATTGTTTAGGTATACTTTTTCCAGGATATAATTTATGATGATCATTTTTACCCACTCACCCATATGTAAGCTTTTATACAGGTTATATGAAGAAAATATGCTGAATCTAACTTAAAAATAATAATACATCTTATAGGACAATTAATTAACGTATATTTAAATGTTATATTAAAGTCCCGTAAACTAAACAATAGTGCTCACAACCAACTAGTTGTGAAAGAAAATACTTTTGTTATAGATTTTTAAGCATAATTCTTTATCACCTTATAACAACGTTGCTTGATTTGAGGCAATAGCTACTTACACATCTCTGAGCCTATACTTTCAAATATTGTTGATAAAAAATTCTTAATTTACTTGTTTTCAAGATATAGGTGGTGGACCGTTTTACCCGCGCCATTAGAACAAAATAAATAAAAAAGCATTTCAATGTGTAACACATAGCACATTGTTCAATTATAATTATCGACACACAATAATTGATATTCATTTAAATATAATTGGAAGGTTACATACACGTATACACATAAAATAATACGTATACAAATCACGTGTAATATTTTATTATTGTAAAAGTCAATTATAATAAAAAAGCCTGGTTTTTTATTGTAATTGGCTTTTTTATTTTGAATTTACTATAAATAAAAACGCTAGTTAGAAAAATCATATAACTGTGTGTTTGTCAGACATTTTTGATATTATATTTATTTATTCACGTTACAAAATTAAAAATATTTAGTTGCTATTTCAGTCTGCTCAGAAATATAAAACTTTGTTTAAATTTTATTTGAAAATAGTTAGTATAAAATAGTTGATTGCAAATATTTTAAAAATTAACATCCATATACATGTTAGTTACCTATACCTATATAATATATGGAAGTTAGCCATAAAATATTATGTTATTGATTTTGATCGTTTTTTATTCACATGTTATGTGAGTTACTCATCCAAGAACTTACTTAAGTCAATATAATTTTTAAACCTTGTGTGATATCGTATTAAATATCGCCATAAAAACTCACGTTAAATACATAAAAGTAACATTGTCAACTCTTGAAGGTTTTATGTCGTATCAATCATTAATTTGTGTTCGGTAAATTGGATTTACCGTAGTTCAAACATAAGAAAACTACCGTCACAGTTTTTATTACATTTTAACAAAATAATAAAATTCTCGGCTAGGTAGAAAGCCCGCTCAAATTTAATTTGTTTGGACAACGCTCTATCACATTTTGCATTGCAGAACAAAAATGGAAATATTTTCAATGAAATTGCATGTGCGCTTTGAACCACCGTTTCTCTCCTCATATTAAAATAATTAGCTTTGCCGTGTGATATTGCGTTTTTTTAACTTTGTGCAATTTATGTAAAAAATATTTCTATTTACACAAGTTTGTCCATAATTAATACCAGTTGGATGTTTATAATTAGTTTTCTGAGCTTGTTTACTAACTTTGTTGATCATAAATTGATTATGACTGAAGAATGATTTTATTGTGTTATGTAAACAAGATACTGCTGTTTGCACGTTGGAAAATTTATATTTACTTTTTTATATGCACTTTTATCGCGTTTTTATTTTATATAGATAGAGTTCAAGAATAGTTCAAAAATTATAATTCAATTTGTGAATGTAAATTTGAAGTGCATGCAAATTATTTTGCTGCAGTCGTTTAGAGTACGTGATTTTAATCAAGTATCGGGAAGGTAGATATATTTTGAGCCGAATATTAGGTTGTTTGGAAGTTAATTTTATTGTTTTCTGGCAGAGGATTTAAAATATATTTTCAACTACCTAGTTCACACTTAAACGGAATAGTTATATATTTTGAGAGCTCATGTAACAAAGTTTGTGTGTAAAAAAATCTATTTATTTTTCATTATATGAATATGAATTATTATTATATGAATTACGATCTACCCATATCACAAGAACATTTAATTTTTTTTTTGATATCTTAGCGTATGGCTTCTTTGGAAGTCAACCCAGTACTATCTTAGTTGTGTCATTATGACCAAACAGTACTTTTTGACTTCATATGTTTATGTATTTTAACACCCATGAAAAGCAATTTTATATTGATATTATATCCTATATCTTCAAGTAGAAATTTGTTATCACGCTGCCTGATATCGAACTGGCCGAGGTTAGAATTGAGCCCGGGAGCTAGGGATTGCGAGTCAACGTATTTAACCTTTAATCCACGACGGGCCCCAAACTAATTATTACAGCAATTTTGGTTCTTTTAAATTTGGGGAGAAATCAGTAGATTATTAACACGTTGAAACTAATCAACTACTTCTTAAAATTGCACTGAATTTGCAAAATGAATTTATTTACAAAACAATTATGTAGGGTAGAACAGAAATCAAAGGTCCAATTCACTTTTTGGCAATTATGCTGTAAATACCAAACCAATTTCATCATTACAAATACCGCATCAAACAACTATCTGACTATATATTATTAAAATAACGTAAAATATAAATTTAATGACCACTTTTTTACAAAGATAACTCTGTATATAACCTTGATCTGGTATTTCTTCAGAAATATTTATCAGCAGAATTGGATGAACTATTTAATTTATCTCTTGTAAAATTGCCGTTGTTTAACTTAATTTACTTTTTTATTTACTATTTTTTATTGTTTTCATTCATCTATTTAGTCTTTGCCAGTAAAGATTCAATTGTTTTTTTTACCCTACCCACTTTTATAAAAGTTATATAAAAAAATGTTGAATTTAACTTAAAAATAACAATGCATATTATAAAATAATTAAGTAACGTATACGTAAAAATTATATTGAGCTCACGTAAACTAAACAACAAGCTCACAACCAAAAAAACTAACAATGAAAGAAAATACTTTTGTTACGGATTTTCAATCATTGACGTCTTTCTCCCGATAGCAACGTCGTAAAAATCTAGGATGATCATACTTTTTTTTCCTCTACTTTCAAATATTGTTGTTAAAAAATTCTGTACTTGTTTTTGAGATTTCGATGGTAGAACTTACTTACCCGCGGACCGGGTAATATAAATAAAATTTTTACGGGTGTATAATTTGATACTTCTCCTAAACATTTATTCGTATTTTGATAATGCTTTTTAGAGTTGGTCAAAAAAAATTTTAAGATTTAATGAACAGGAAAACTATAGTAATATTGTAGAAATAAATGGCAAAATCACAAAAAAACACCTGTTATTGTTTGACATTGAAAACATTTGAACTATAATCTGCTGGAAATGTCAATTCACTTGAAATTTGAATTTAGCTGAAATTATGAGCCTAGATAATATTAGATATAATATATAAGAAAAATGTATGTCTACATTATTATTGCCGAAAATCAGCTGAAATGTGCCAAAAATTAAAATAATAAATAATTGTATAATTTCATCTGCCAAGCATATACTGTTGACTGTATCTTATTACAGTCAAAAGTATATGGTTTGGCAAATGAAATTATATAATTCAGTTTAAAAAATAACACAATAAGTCTGAAATTACGTATACATTATTTTTTAATTAATATATCGTACGAGATTATGAAAATTATTGAAGCAATTATGTTGTGTGGTAAAATCAAGTGTGATATTGTTCTTTTACCGCAGATACTATATTATTTTTTTCAGAATTTTTTATACTGCTTATGCTAAGACCATAAACGTATCACAAGAGCAGGACATTAAATAGGATATTAAAAAGTGTAGGATAGAATATTAAAAAATTTGGAACTTTTGAATTGTAGACGCGGGTACAGGACAACGTCTCTCGGGTCATCTAGTATATGTATATATATATATATATATATGTATATAAATATATCGACTGTGGCCATTCATCAATTAGTTATGCAATTCAAAATCGTCATCCTGTCGAAGATTGGTGTAAATATCAACGCGTTTGATAATAAAACAAGACAAATTGTGCAAACGTCCACGCTCATGATTCAAACAATTCGATGTGATATCCGTTGATTACAGTCAATGAATTAATTCGTCAATTAATATGCAAATTGCTTCCATCGGGCTTCTGATATATGATTTGCATATTGTGCGAGAATCCTTGAACAAAGCACATAACTTTAAACAAAGCCAAAATCGAAACTGCTTTATCTTCGCGGCAAAATCTATTATTTTGGCTCGCGGACGACAGACTTGCAAAGTGGCTGTTTTAGATTTTAATTATTAAATGCAAAAACGTCTCTCGCATTATTGAAGCATTGGGGAATTAGTTAACGATATAATTTATAATATTCTAAAATTTCAATTACTATGGAACGCGGATTGTACGACTAACTTGAGAAAAACATATTTTCCAATATATTTATACTAATTATACTGATATGCGTACGTTCAATGTTCTTTCTATAAAATCATAATTGTCAAATTTCATAAAGTAAATATTTATTCAAATTGAAAGTATGGTAAGTAAAATATCCAAAATAATTTTTTTCTCGATAAAGAGCGTTCCTAAATTTGTGCCTGAAATCCTAAAAGTATTAAAAATGTACTATAATTAACCGGTATAAAAGATTCTAATAATTTTTATTGTGTAAGAGATAAGTGTGATGAATCAATTTTTCGTTCTGAATGTTCAGAAAAAACATTAATTCATTTGATAAAAATATATGCATATAAAAATTATACTCACAAAATACTCCAAATAATATAAAAATAATATGTGATTCTAAATAGTTATAAAAATATTCAGTTTTATGCTTCAAGTAAAATAATAAGGTTGAAGTAGAGAAGAGCGTGGCTTGAAAGTCCGCTGATTAAAAAGTCCACCACCGATATCTCTAAAACATGTAAATCTACGAATTTTACATCAATAATATTTGAAAGTAGATTGAAAAAGATGTATAACCAGATATCACCTTGATTCTTACGACAACGCTATCAGAAGATAAGACGATAATCTTTGTACTCCGGAACAAAAATATTTTCTTTCGTTGTTAGCTTTTTTTTGGTTGTGAGCACTGTTGTTTAGTTTACGATACCTTAATATAATTTTTAAGTATACGTTATTTAATTGTTTTATAAGATGTATTGTTAATTTAAAGTAAGATTCAACAGTTTTTTATATAACCTCTATAAACATGTGGAAGGGGTAAAAAGCACCATCTGAACCTCTATCCTGGCAAAGGTGTAAACAATAATAAAGTAAATTACGTTAAAAAAGCAAACAAGAGATAAAGTAGGTAAATAGTTATTCCAACTTTGCTGAGGAACATTTCTGACAAAATATCAGATCAACGTTATGTACAGTGTTATCTTTGTAAAAAATGTATCGGTAAAATTTATATTTTGCATTAATTGAACAATGTAGTAATGAATTTATTCGTAAAATTCCTTTGAAATGTTAAATAAGACATTGGATCTGTTTGTCACTTGGTTGTCCCATTTTACTCCACCTATGGTGTTAAAAGAACCAGGTGACAAATTTTTGGAAAACAGCAAAAAAAATTATTTCTGACTGCAATGATGCGTTATCTAGAAGTTTTAATGAACATAGTCACATAGTTGTTTGTTTGATATGTATTATTTGTTGTGATATAATTGGTTTGGTTTTCACAATATAATTACTCAAAGTCAAATTTGACCTTTGTGCCCCGCCCTACCCTAATTCCAAACTGTTATAGAATTTTTTTTTTATTCATTGTAGGAAAATGTAAAACTGCTAATCATAAGTCACTGCAGTTCTGCCTTATATGTATGTTTATAGCTCTTTAGGGAAAATTCAACTTTTTCCAAAGTTTGTGCTTTATATTGTTTAAACTAAGTTTAAAATGTAGATCTATGTGCATATATTAGATTTTGTTAGGCAAAGCCGTACCTAAATGAATTTTTGAAAAGTAAATCGGCAAAAAATACACAATTTAAGTACTATACAAAGATAAAATCTCAAAAAAAAAACAAATATTACAGGGTGCAATAGTATTATAATTAAACATTAATAATTTAAAAATATTATATAATTCATAAAACAGAGTCTAATATAAGATGTTTGGCTTATAATGATTGATTATTTCAAATAACCACTA